>NW_026251834.1:0-78648 GCF_025024155.1 Gamsiella multidivaricata
GAGATCTTATCTCTGGTGCTGGCCACACACAAATAAATAAATACCCAGTGGGGATGAGCACTCCTCCGCCCTCTCTTGTTTCCGTGTCTTCCTCTTCCTCTCTCACGCCAGGAACACCTTGAACCCTGTCCTCGCGCTCGTCTCTTTCTCTCTCTCTCTCTTTATCTCTCTTGGTCTCTCTCTCTCTCTTTATCTCTCTTTATCTCTCTCTCTCTCTCTCTCTTTAATCGAACCTTGACCAGCACACTCACATCCCTCCAATTGACCACAGCGCCTTCTCTCCAATACTCTCACACATATCATGGCATCCACAACGATTACCCTCACGCCCGCCTCGCCCTCATTCGTCTACACCTTCACACCCGAGCAGCTGCAACAGCCCCCTTCGCCCTCGAAGCCCTCCTTCCAGACCCCCTCCTCCACCTCCTCCAATTCACAGCATGCCAACCGCCACTCCTGCCCTTCCTCCAACAACCTCTGGCAGCAGCACCAGCAGCAGATGCAGCAGCTCCAGGAGAAGCCATTCCAGCCCTCGCCTCCCCCTGGCCGCGCTGGAGGTCCCAGGCTGAGCCTCGACACGTCTCAGGAACGCCTTCAAAAATTCACTGTGGTCCAGCACAACAACCAGAGCTACCTCAAACTGTTCACCCCGACTCTTGTCGAATCTCCGGTCAGCTTCTTGAGCCCGACCCAGCTGCTTGATGATAAGAAGCTCTGGGAGAACGGGCCGAATGAGGCCTTCCAGAAGAAGCTGGATATGGAGAAGCGCGAAGTTTACAAAGGTAAACCTCATTGTAAAATTCGCCCGTTGAATACCGAAACATGGTTGACTCTGGCTTTTTCCCATTTTTGAATTCTCCATGGCTTTTCCGATACCCTCCCCCCCCCCCCCACTTTGGATATTACTTGTTGTCAACCCAATCTGCACAAAATGGCGATGCAGGCTATGCGTTGGATGCGCATCTCCCTTGATCATTGACTACAGCATAGCCCTCTCACTTTCTCTATGGGCGGAGCATACGCCACATGCTGCGCTCGGGTTTCTGTATAATATTTGTATTTCCCTCCCTCTTTATTCAGTCAGTCATTCGTTCCTCGCTATATTTTTTTTTCTTTCTTTGGAGCAACATGTGTTTGCTATGTTCACAGATGGGCTGGATGGTCCAGGGTCTTGATAGATAACCAGCCCATTATGTAATTTTTTATTTTATTTTTGTTTTGTTTCTGTTGAGTGAGGTCGGAACGAGAAGTAGTGCGGATTCATGTAAGGGTTCGCGAAGCTTTGGTTCTCAGGGCGTTACCCAAAAAAATTTATCATAGTCTCTTTCGGTAATGAGGACTAGACTATGATGAAATGAGCCTTTGAACTTATGGTGACATTATACAGACATGTTAAACTAGTCCAGTAGTAGACTAGTTGGCTGTGGTGTGTGGGAATCACATCGTAGACAATAGGCGACGGGTGTGCAACATCACAGATAGATCGCCGCTAAAGAGTTTACGTGTGGTCTATTTTTGTTTGCAGTTTTTTGTGCCTCGTCCGGATGATGCGTTTTCGTTTGGGCACGTTCTTTTTTGTAACTGCAGTCTAGTGACATAACAGCTGAAAGGGCTACTTCCGTGTTCAATACCCGGTAGTCTGCTAGTTTCTAACCCTATTCTTCCTTTTTTTTTTTTTTTTTTTTTTTCGTCCTCTTATCTATAGCGCGCTCAAAGCAACAGCTCCGAGGATTCATCCTGGGCATCTGGCTCGGATGTCTGATGGGTCTCATCGTCGTGCAGCAGACCGCCGGCAAGGTCTATATCCCCAGCCATCTAGCGAGGTAAGCATCCCCCCCCCCATTACATCAAACAGATGGATGGACCCACTATTGCTCTTGCAACATCTCTCTTTCTTTCTCGCGTCTTGCATGAATACAACACCACAACACAAATGCGCCAATCTGCGTGATGTTACCGGACAATCGACAAAAAAGAAGAGGACCGTCCTGGAAATAGAAAAGAATGTTCCGGTCCGACCCAGTCAGCACCCTCCCGCAGCGGCATCCCACTTCGCCCTTCTTTCGGTCATAAAAAAAATAATGCGCCAGGGCGTATATCCCTTCGCAGCGAATCACAATCCAGATAATCTCAACATGTTCTGGGACGAAAAAGGGCGTGGATGGCATTGCGCCGGAAGGGGGGAGGGGGTTGTTATCTCCGATGTCCTTGCATTGCATCCATCGTTGAGCTACCACACATATACGCCCATCCATCGACAATGATCAGAGGTGTCCAGCTGTGTACCCGGGCCATTTAGCTTCCTTCCATCGCCTCCATCTGCATGCACCGTGCATCATACACACACACATCAGCTACCAGACAGGAACCACATCCCTATCCACATACCGAGACAATCAAACACAATCGAAAAAAAAAAAAAAGGATTTTCGATCATCCGTTCCTAACCCCTCCTTTTCTTCCTCCTTTTGCCCTTTTTTAGACGCGACACTTCGCCACTGCTGCTCATGATGGTCTTGGTGAGCTGCATTGCCGCGGTCAGGTCAGGAACGCGTTGCATGATCTCGGCCATCGCGACGTGCGCGGCCGTGTTGACGTGCTTCGCGACCCTGATCGCCAACCAGAGTCGGTACGCGGCCGAATTCCGGGTCTACAGACCTGTTCAAGGGAACGCCTCGCTCCGCAACTGAGCTTTCCTCTCCTCTGTGAAAGCGGTTCTTTGTTCTACATTATTGCATTTTTTTTTTATTCTTTTTATTCTTTTTTTTTTCTTTGTATACAATTCCTCATCCTCCTCGCACGCATGGGGGGAGGGGAGGATGCATTCATGACACATACGCACTCGCATTACTATCCCCCTTCTCGTTCTCTGCTCAAGACTAGCACTGTCTGAGTAGACTGTACACAATCCCCCTCCTCCTCCTCACACACACATACTCTCTTCATACGCACTACCTTCTTCATCTCATCTGTATATATTTTCATCCTGTGCCATTTTTCCCCATCTCATCTCCCTCATCTCCTCATCAGTCGCTCTCGCGCGCTCTCTCTCTCTCTCTCTCTCGCCCGCCATGTAATATAATATCAAAATCGCCTCTCTCACTCTTTCTCTCACTCTCGCTTGCTTGCTTTGCTTGCTTATCAAGATCATAATAATATAAATAACAAAGTAAATAAAAAAAAAAAAGATCTTTTTCATTCTTTGTACATACACAAAAAAAACCAGTTCCACAGAATTATGATCTTTTTATATATATAAAAAAAAACCAGTTCCACAGAGTAATGAAAAAAAAAAAAAAAAAAAAAAAGGGTGAAAGGGTGGAATGTAAAAAAATCGGGGGAGGAAGGGGGGAAGGAGGGGGGGTCTCTCTTTCGAGCTTGGCGTTTTGAACGCGTGTAACCCCCCTCCCCTTTCCCCCTCATCTGCATTCATAGCACAGCTAGACTATAGGTAGGATTTTTATATCTTGACGCGTCTGTTTTTTTTTTGTTTGTACCGTGTTGAAGGAAAAATATTAAAAACCTCTTTGTGCACACGCTAGTGGAAGATCCTTTTGGACAGAGGTACTGGAGGAGTAAACCGGGTGGATGATGTATGTGGGTGGGTGGGTGTGAGTGTGGGTGTGTTAAAACTAGTCTAGTCTAGGCAGGTCTTGGAAGTCTTCTTTCGGAAAAAGCTGTAGTGGTTGGATTATTCTTAAGAAGAAAGGAAGAATAGGGAACAAAGAAAACAAAGCCAGGTGCTCATGAGAGATATATTTTTATATGCTCCACGTCCCTCCCACCCTGTGTAGACAAAGTATAGTCTATGTTGTACGTCGGTCATGGGAAAAGTGTAATTTCTCCTGATGATACTAATGATAATAATGATAATAAGGCCTACAAAAAAAACCCCCCGCGAACGAGTGAGTGAGTGAGAACGTGTTCGCTGTATCGGGGGGAGGGAGAGAAGGGGGAAAAAAGAACTTTTGTTATGGTCCAACGCGGAAATATCCATCGTCCTCCGCTTAACAGACTTTGACGCCCTCATTCCCCCCGTTTTTTTTTTTTTTTTTTGGCCGTTCATGTTCGCGTGGCCGTGTGTCACGAACCTTCAGCCTACAGCCCAAGAAAGTGACTGTCCTCAGAGTCGACGAGGATGGATTATAGTTCGTCTTAACTTGGAAACTCGGACCTGAACTCTTTTCTTTTTTCGCCGCTCAGTTACTCCTTGAGAGAGGGAAGCGGGGGGGAGGGAATGAGGCGCGTGTTGTGTTGTGTGTGTGTGCGTGGCATTTGTTCATCCTATCAGTTTTACTAACCAGATTTTGGGACCGAAAAAAGATGACACTTAGTGAAGGACCCAGGAATCCCAAGAGCAATTGACCTTTTTTTTTTTTTTTTTTTTTGGCTCATGGACGTGATCCTCCGTCCGTGTTTTTACAGTTTGCGATAATAACTTCAATGGCCCCCCTCCCCGGTGTGTGCAGCGTGGCCGGTGATCAAGGCAGTAGACAAACCTTGAATTCTTTAAATCACCCGGCTCTCCATTCTCCTTCTTGGGAGAGATGAGGGGCATGTGGGGAGAGAAAAGAGAGGTGCTTTCCCCCCCCCCCCTCTCCTCATAGACTAGGTATATACATCGTCCATGAGAATCAATGGGGCCTCCATCTACCTGATCGTCACGCCGTCGCCCACCCCCTCCCCCCCTTTGTTATCGTCTTGCACTCTGAGCTGTACCTCCAAGCAGCAGATCAAATTCAGGAAGCAGGTTTGCAGTTTGAACGATTTGATATGAAGCCTCCCTCTGGGTGGCAGTGTGCATGAGTGGCAGCGCACATCATGATCAAGATAGAAAAAAAGAAAAGAAAAAAGAAAAAAGAATGCGCGCATCCTTGGCGTCTGCATGTACCCTGACCGAGCTCCGTTTATGGTAAGCAATTGATCTTAATTCAAAATTCCTCATCTGTCCAACTGGTTGTGTTGCAAAAAGCAAAATAGCTCACTCTTAAAAAAAAAAACCAACCGGGTCGACGTTCATTTAACCGCTCGCCCGAGGGCTTTCTTATTAGGCACATGGCCAGGTGGTGTTTACAGAATTCGATGATCTTTAGACTAGCCCAATTGCCCAAATGGCCCCTTCCACTCTGGATTGTAAGTGCCCAAAGAAAAAACGTCGCTATGGATTTGCTTTGTTATATTCACATTGATGGCAGGAAAATCGTTGGCTGTGTGTCTGCACCACCCGACAGACTAAAGGTGATAGATAACGGGGACACACGACACAGCTAGGATGGGATGATGATGACATGAAGGGATCAAGCGGACGAAAAGGAAGCATGACCTACGGAAGAAGTTCCTCGCTCTCTCTCGGCCAAGAGTCCTTAAATGGAAGTGCCCGTTCTCGTGGAGCGCATAAGATGATGTGTGGAGGCGTAAAGAGTCCTGGGCAGCCAATGGCTCAGGGTTTTTTAGCTCGCTCCGAGGCATTCTTTGCTGGTGATCCTCTGAGCAGCACAGATAAAACAACAAGGCTGCGCGAAATAAGACATGACCTGCATCAGGGGGAAGGAGACAATGTAATGATAGTTTAAGTAATGATAAGCCATTTAACCTAATTGTGTGATGCACATCCAGAAGTGCTTAAAAGTGAAGGGCGTCGCCCACGTTTTCCTTCCTCGAATCAATCCACCATCACACCTCTCGACATCCGTCTCCATAACGCATCTCTCCTCAACAGCCTTTCTTTTTCTCTTCCTTGCTTATTCTCTTTCCTCCCGTCCATCCCATATACCCTGCTCACGTACAACGACCACTGCTTGCTTTCACAGCCCGGGTTTTTTCTTTCTTTCCCCATTGAAGCAACATTCTCTCCTGATCAGCTGAACACTTTGGGGCCCCAACAGCCAGCAACCTAGGACTCGTCCACAGCAACTGAACGACAGCACTGGGCTCCTTGATTTCTGTGCTCCCTCTAGCCTCCTTTCTGCTGTGTTTTCTCGGTCGGCTCCCTTCCGCCTTCGTGTTCTCTTTTTTAAAAAAAAAAGGCAGCTGCAGACAATTGAGCACCAAAAACCAAACTTTAATAACGCTCAGCCAATCGCCATCGTTCCATCGTTCCCTTGAAATAACCGCACGCCTCTCGCAACCAGCTGTCAACCTCTTTTTTTCCCTCTCACCTCGCCCTCTCCATTCTCACGTCCACTCTAACCAAAGATGCCGATGCAAATCTTCGAGTTCCAGGCTGATAGCACGGTCAGCCTGGCCAGTAACGCCGCTATCAACCGCAAGAGCTGCGACCATTGCTTCCTGAACCGAAAGACCTGTGACAAGGTCCGGACAGCAGAAGACACAGGCGACAAGTGTAAGCGATGCGCCAAAGATGACCGTCCCTGCACCTTCACGCCCACGGTCCACCTCTACCATATCGCAGACTGTGTCGGTCGCCACCAATGCCGCGCAAAGGTCATTCAGGCTATGGGAGGTCGCAAGAAGGAGATCAAGTTCAAGACGATCGAGATCCCAATTGTCTGCGACATGGACTCGGAACTCGACGTGGCCCTGTATGACTATATCCAAAGGCAGCCCAACTTGCTAGTCTACAATAACAGGATAAAGTCGTTCCTTGCTCAAGATGTAAGGCTGTCTTCTTGGTTGCCATTTGAAAAAAAAAAAAAAAAAAAAAAAAAAAAAAAAGCATGTTGCATGCATGGTTGTTGTACCTATCGTCCTAATTACTGTCCTATACGCTTTATTCAACACAGATGCTCGGCCTGACAGAGGAACAAGAAGACAACATGTCGACTACACAAAACGATCAAGGCGTACCGGATTCTGTAAGAATTGTCCCTATTCGGCATTGCTGCATGTATTGGTATATCTTTGACAGACGTAGGCAGCATCCTAACTTCCTAACTGTGTATGTTCTTTTAGTCCTCCGAGTCTCCTAAGCATAGATCAAAGCGGTCTTTCGATGCAGAAGAAAGCAGTGACAAGGGTACGTCTGGTAATAACGCGCTCACCTCACCCACCCAAGGGCCCCACAAGTTCAGGATCATGGCCTTGATCGATGCCCATCAAAACCAGAGCCAAAGCCAGAGCCAGAGTCAGAACCAGGACCAGTATCAGCAGCAGCAGCAGTCGCCAGTGGACCAGGGATGTCAAGTTTCGAATGGCGGCAAGAGCCCGGTGATATCCCCCATGGACATCACAGGCCTCAGTCACATGCCTCCAAGCCCCAACACGCTCAGTCCGAATGATGCCCTGACTACTCACCAGAGGCGTCTCTCACAAACCCTGGCAACATTGGGTTTGCCCCCGTTGACTACGACGATGGGACAGTATGGAACCAACTTTCAGGGTCAAACGCAGCAACCATATCAGCAGCAGCAGCAGCAGCAGCAGCAGCAGCAGCAACAACACCCTTATGCCCAACAAAACCCGTACCCTCAGGCCTCAATCTACAACCAACAACAGCAGTACCAACAACAACAGATGTTGAATGGATACAGGAGCACGAGCCCTATGCCACCGAGCCCTTTGGTACCTAGCCCAACACGTCATTCTCCGCAACCGCCCAGTCCCTTGGAATTGTCGCTCAACATCGACATGAACTTTAGCAACATGAGCGGCAACCAGCAGAGTCTCCACAGTTTGCTCGATAGCAGCCTGACTATGTCGACACAGAACCAGTTCCAGCAACAACAGGAACAACCAATTCCAGGAAGAACAAGCGTTGGGACCTTGACGTCTCCGCAGATGGGATCTGAGAGCAATCCCTCCGCCAATGCAGCGCCCCCATTTGTGATCACTAGGACGAACGAGGATGGAAACGAAGTTGGGTTTTACTATGCTATGCCGACTGTCAACCTCAACCCGGCCTACAGCGATGCGGATCTGTTCCAGGATTTCACAATGATGGATGCCCTCGGAGAAGATTTCGTATGGGTCGAGAATCTGTTTGACGATCCTTCGCCTGAGGAGACTGCTGCCAACATGACGGCCATGTCTGTCGCTGCAGCTGCCGGTAACGTCGGACCTGCGACATCTGCATCGGGCGCAACCGAGAATGGCCTGTCGGACATGGCGACCGTTGCTGAGGATCTAAGCATGTGCGGCAATGCGATGATGACAGGCACTAACGATGTCACTGTGAGATCTCCAGGGCAAGGGTTTGGGCAGGTCGAGGAGAGCGGGAGCAGGCAGCAGCGGATGTGGATGGAGGACGGGTACGGGCAGACTATGCAAGGTTGAAGAAGAGTGATGTTATTAGATTTCCGTTTCCCGCTGTATATCTCCGTGCCCTAGTAGTCTATCAGTCAGCCAGTCTATCAGTCTATCTAGTGCGTCTCCCCCCTCCCCCCCCCTTATTGTACAATAGTAACGAATGACCGCAGACCGTATAATCGTATAATAGTATAAGCACAAGTACAAGTACAGGTATAATCGTCTTCACCCGCTCCGTGGTTATGCAATGCGTTTGCATGAGGGCTGACGTCATATGGACAGTGCGCTTGCAGTGCACTACATACATTTGTCCGAGAGATGGCATAAGAGACGAGAGACCCAGTCACGGCGAGGGGTGTGTCTATGTCGATATGTCGATACGCTCAGGATGAGCGAATGTGCGCTGCGGAGACGCGCTCCGCTCATCCGCGCATCCAATAGGATTTGCTTATTTTTAGGACACGAAAAAAATGTTTCACGGCCCTGCCCCGGACTCCAACCCTGCCGGTGACACCATCCCGGGGGCAAGCACGCCCAAGTATTAAAAGGACACATCGCGGCCGCCATCTCCCCTCTCCATTTCTCATCATCCCTCCTGCGCTGTGTTCACTCACACACTCACCCACTCACCCACTCACTCACTCACTCACTCCAGCGACTTTCTTTTCGAGCCTCCTTCGACTCCAATCCTCCCCTTCCTCCCCCACTGACATAGCAACCCACCCTATCCAAAAATGCCGATGATGAAAACAGGATCCGCCAAGGGCTGGCTCATCCAGTCCCTCGCCGAGTTCTTCGGCACGGCCATGTTCATGTACCTCGCCATCGGTGGTGCTGACGCCGTCACTCAGGACCTGGGACCCGGCACCGGCTTAATCGGCCAGGCGCTTGCCTTTGGCATTGCCCTCCTCGTCACCTCCTGGGCCTTCTTCCGCGTCAGCGGTGCCCACTTCAACCCCGCCATCTCACTCAGCTCCCTCATCACCGGACACATCTCCGTCCCAAAGTTCGTACTGTACTTTATCGCCCAGATCTTGGGTGCTATGCTCGGCATTGCCTTGGCTCGTGGAACCACCCCCAGGATCGAGTCCATCCAGCAAGTCAACGCCCTTGTAAGTTGTCTAGCGTTTTACTCTGCATCCAAGCATTTTGTATTGAAGACCCATTTCTTTGTTTCTTTCTTTTCCTAATGGCGCCTTTTCTTTCCCCTCGAATTTTTTTTTCTTCTCTAGAACAACTACGAAAGCATCGCCCGCGGATTCTTCCTCGAGTTCTTCTTGACGACGATCCTGTGCTTTGTCTATCATATGATCGTCCACGAGAAGAACCGCTCGACCTACTTGATGGCCATTCCCTACGGTCTTACCCTGTTCTCTTGCCATCTCTTCGCGACCCGCTACACCAACGCCGCCATAAACCCCGCCCGTGCCTTCGGTACCTCGGTCGTTGCACGTTACTTCACCAGAGAGCACTGGATCTACTGGTTCGGGTATGTCTTTTTCCACTTTTGAACAGATTTTTTTAAAAGCAACTCGACAACTCAACGTGTCTAACAAACGCCTTTCTCTCCTTTTCTTTCACTTGTACTTTTTTTTTTTTAAATACACAGACCCTTGGCTGGAGCAGTCCTCGCCGCGGCCCTTCACGTCCTCTTCCGATTCGTCGACTATGACCACCACTCTGCCGGTATCGATGCCGCGAACGAGGCCGAGTACGAACGCGCCCAGGCCGCGTACAGGGACGGTAACACCGGCAACAACGGAGCGTACACGGATGATCAATACGTGAACAACACCCATGGCGGCGCCGGTACCGGCACCGGTGGTCACCACCACGGTCTTGGTCACCATGGTGCGAACACCGCCAACAACGCCAACACCACCGGCAACGTCCTTCCTCGTTAAAAAAAAAACTGGGAGAATTCTGAAAGAAAAGAAAGAAAGGAAAAAAAGGAGAGGAAGAGAAGGAGAAAGTCTTTTTGAGTCGTTCTTTTTTCTTTTTGTTTGTACAAAGTCAAGTCGCTTTTTTTTTTTTTTTTTATGAGTGAACAACCCCCTTTGGACTGTTCGCCGTTTTCAAATACTTGTGCCCTATAATGTAAATACAAAGTATAATATTAATTATATAATAATAAAAAGGTAAATATCCCCTCCTATATCCAGCTCCTTGACAAAAAAGTCCAAAGTCCTTGGCAGATATAATTCCAGAATAGTCTCTAGGATTTAGACTGGTCAATGGTTGTACCAGTTTTTCAATTTTGAGGAATTTTAAAAAAAAAATGTGTCCGTTGGTGTATTTTGTCGAGAGAGAAGATCCCGAGGATCCATTGTCGAATTGTCGATGAAAAAAAAAAAAGCTTGAAGGCTCAGTTTTCGGTCACAAAGTCTAGGGAGGGACATGGATATTTGTTTTGTTGTCGGTCGCACAGACTATGCTGCCCTCGGACCAATAGGTTTCTTGATTCGCAAACATTTATTCCAAGCACCTAAAGGTGGATGAAAACCCCACTCCGAGTGGGTTTTTTTTTATCAGACCGTCACTGAAGAGGGACGCTGGTCAGATCCATGCGGGACTTTCTTTGCTTGGTACTCATCTTCATCCATTTTCTCATGAATGCGCTTGAGGAGATTCAGTATCTGCACGTGTTCTTCTAGGAAGAGGTTACTAAAGTTGTCCGTGTCGACCCTGAGCAGAATCCGTTGGGGGAGGAGGAGAGAGGGGTCCTCTTCTTGCGCTGCACAAGTTCGTTCAAGGTGACATTCGGTCGCGACCAGGGTTTGCTCGCTGCTCATGAAAGACCGCAACTTTAGCTGCACGAAACACAAGACAATAACCACACAGTCTTGAAAAACGCAGCACAAACACAATGTCGGGCCCGGAGGGGGTTCTCGGCAGGAGAGTAAAACGGCGGAACCTCCTTCCCATCTTTGCGCGAACCATCTCGGACATGGGGCCCCGCCAGAAACTCACCCAGCAACATGCTTCTAGGGGTTGGATTCCAAGCGTTAGCGC
This sequence comes from Gamsiella multidivaricata, assembly GCF_025024155.1. Lineage (NCBI taxonomy): Eukaryota > Fungi > Mortierellomycota > Mortierellomycetes > Mortierellales > Mortierellaceae > Gamsiella > Gamsiella multidivaricata. The sequence continues at coordinate 11,218 of NW_026251834.1, forward strand.
TCCCATTCCAACCATCTCGGCCTTGTGATCCAGAAGCGCAGTAGCATAGGGAATTCGGAATTAGGGCAACCTTTTAGGCCCTTAAAGACCTACTCTCATCTGCATCATGGAGACATGAACGAACTAACACTAGGGGGAGGGCACATCCAGTACGTCATTCTGCGGGCATCAAGAACTAAAATTCCTCAGACCAACATGTCTTTCAGATAACCTCAGGTTATCGCAATGAAAGGAAGCAAGCTGGGACAGCGGAGCAGGAATCTGATTGGGAAATTTGCATAAGTGCTACCGACCTGCCGATTTCGATAGGAATCCTCCTTCGTACATAGACTACCCGCAGTGTGAGAATAAAGTAATGGCTGTTTGGCTTCCTTGTTCGGATATGACGTAAACGCGTGGGGAGAGGTTGTCATGTTTCTCTATCTGCCGCTTGATTAAAGACCAAGACCAAAGGATGGCTTCGGAGCCCCCTGGTACACATGAAGCACGGAGGTCCTTTTCATTCAGATTGGATAAAATGTTCTTTCGCGAAGGCGTCATGGGATATTAGACGTTTGAAAGTGTCATGAGTATGCAACCATCGCACGAAAGTCCCCTTGGAACCAGAGGGAACCAAGACTGAGATGCATCTGCCCTCATGAAAAAAGGAAGAAGAAGCAGCAATGACTCGAGTCCTCTGCTGCTGACTAAAATATACTTTAGAGCGAAGAGCTATTCGTCCGTCTCTGATGGTCTTTATCAACAAGCACCAATTTTTTGCTCGGGACAACTGCAACAGATCTGAAAAGCTATGCTGGTAGCTCTTATTCTCTCGAGGTATCCGACTTACGAGCACATCTCTCGAGTATGTACTTTCCCTAGAAAGGCGGAGGTTATGCGTTAGGGTAGCGACAAAGAGGGTTTCCAGATTAGAGAACGCGGTTTAAATCGAATCCTGCAGCTTCTTCAGAAATGTTTTTGCACGTAACCACGAACATGGCGGCGTCCTTCGGCAGGCTATCTAGGATGGAAATTGCAGCTATAGTGGGGGACATCTAGTCGCAACTGTACGTAGAAAACGTTGAAGCTCAAACCCCTTTGAGCTAGAGGTCAAACTTCGATTCTGCGGTCGCGACTAAATGTCCAGCACTGTAGCTTAGCGCTGGGGAGGGCCATGGAAAACATTCATTCGTTCACTTGTGATTCGAGGCTACCAATGTCACCCACAGCTTATTGAGGACACATTGTACTTATAATCCTGTTTCCGAACGATGGTCCTTGATGCACCTATAATTAAGGTCGCATTAGGCAGTACCATGAATCATTGCCACCACGAAGTAAAGGACAACTGAGCTCCAGCGAATATCTTCCAAATAGGTCGTTTGTGTGGAAGAAGAAGGAAGGAATTGACTGTTAGTTTTGATGCTACAAGGAAAAGGAATTATATTATCCCACATCCTTGACGCGTTCACCTGCAGAGCAGAATCTTCAGATATATCAGGTACATTCGTTGCCCAGCTCACCCCGAACGAACAAATAGTAGGACACATCTAATACCAATGGGGGAGCATGTCCACTTTATCCGGAGTGGACAAGGTCCGAAAAATGACAAGGTACCAGCAACGAATACTGAATACTGTCGGACGGGCTCACTTACGGCCGTTGGGATATGAGGAATGTTCCAACTCAAAAAGTAAAAATGGGTTCTGCTGGACAATTTTCATATCCAACAGCAATGGGCGCGATGCAAAGTGTTTAATTGGTGGAAGCAAGGAAGAGGTGAGCATGGCAATTAAGCAGGTAGGGCAAGATACATACAATACGGCGACCAGGAAGGTTGTCTATTTGATTGCATGTTTCTCCTTTTGGCTCATCTACAGTCCAGGTGGACCAGCTTGTCGTCCCAAAGTCCTTCTTAAAGTTAAATGAATGTAGGAATGTAGGACATATGCCCTACCTTCTTCGGCCACCCGCGCGTCTCGTTTACATTGACCTCGCTCGCTCTCCTGCTCTCAGACTTTTCTGCTTGGGGTTTCGTGTCGCCAGGTTGTTATTTCGTTATAAATGGGACCCTCCATCCACCCATGGCAACGATTCTCTTCTCCTTGTCACTTTCACACCCCATTCCTCGAGCCCTACCTTCGCACTCACCTTACCTCCCCGTTTTCACATCCCTCCCGCCTTCCCCGCCTCGCCTCCTCACCTCCTCACCTCCTTTCCTGCCACTTCCTCCATCTCCGCTTCCAGCACTTCAACACCAAACTACAACAAGCAATGGCTGCATTCTCATCCGCCCTGAAGGCCTCCTGGCTTATGTGCCTGGGACTCTTGGTCCTCGCTCTCTTGACGTCAAAGCAGTCTGAGGCCCACATGGCGATGCTCTACCCTACTCCTCGTGGTGGAGTCGGCACCAAGGAGTTTGACGGAAAAATCCACACCTTTATTGGTTACGAGGGACTCAAGTTTCCTTGCGGCGGATACGGCAGGGGTCCCAACACCAGTACGCTGCTCTCTTTAGTTTTTATAGTTCTGTTTTTTTTTTTTTTTGCTTGCATGGTCGTTCTTTCTTTTTTTTTTTTTTTTTTTACCGTTTCTAATCGCTAATCGGTTTGTTGGTTGCTTTTATTTTATCGTTTCTATTGTACAGACCTTAAGGCTGGTCAGGTCGTCCCTGTCCGTTTCTGGACGCCAGAGATGACGAACTTGAATTCGTTGCCAAAGAACAAGATGAGCGAGGCCCGCCACGGAGGTGGACTGTGCGAGTTCTCACTGTCGTACGATGGTGGAAAGACTTTCCATGTCATCGGATCCTACTCCAAGACCTGCCCTGATGGTGAGTGGATTCGACGCCTCAAAAAAAAAAAAAAAAAAAAAAAAAAAGGAAGCGTTGCTTGGTACTATGTGAAAGGGGGGATGAATATATCGAACGATGTGAAAAAGATGATAGCTGACATACCGTTTTTGTTCGATCCTGCCCATTCTCCTCTCTCTCTCCCCCGTTTAGCTTACTACGAGTGGCCAGTTAGAATCCCCGACAACATTCCTTCCTGCAACAGCCCTGGTAAGCTGTCGATTTGAACCTCTCTAGTCTACGCCTCCCTCCTCCAATTGCTGAGGGAAAACGATCAGAGGCGTAACATTGTTGTGCTAATCACAAATGGTTATGCTTGTATTTTTTTTTTTTTTTTTGGTGCCTGCCTGCTTATGCGTCATTATAGGCAAGTGCTTATTCTCTTGGTCCTGGACCGCAAACCTTGTTCCTCAGTACTACCACAAGTAAGTCCTCTTTGCGTTAAAAAAAAAAAACGCCATACCGAAGCAGCGAGCGCAAGTCATCTAATGAACCCCCCCTCCCCCCCTCTTTGTAGCTGTGCTGATGTGACCATCCAGGGCGTCAAGAACGGAAAGTTGCCCTCGAAGATGATGCAAGAGTACGACTTCAAGGGCGTGAAGCAGGGCAAGTCCTTCCCTGGCGATGGTCGCTCCCACGCCCGCGGCACCGGTCCCATCCAGAGCGAGGTCGCTGCCAACACTCGCAATTAATAGACGAACACTTTGCTATTAAACGGAAAGCTGTATAGCGAGTGAGATAAAAAAAAAAAAAAAAAGGATTGGGGAAGGAGTTGGGGGGGGGGAAACAGCGTACTGGTTGCACTGTCCTCCATAGCAATGATCTTTCTCTCTATCTATCGTTTTTTTTAAAAATAAAGCGAAAAAGTCGTTTGCTTGGACGTAAATCCCTTTCAGTTGTGAGCTGTCCCTCAATTGTAACAACGTAATAAACAAGCAAACGCGTGTCTAGACTATGGTTGCGCATGGCCGCAAAGGTCCGAAAACAGGCATTCCAGTCCAGATGGACAAGCGTTGCTCTCTTGTGCAACCAACCATGCGTCCGAGAATAGCACAGTACACCAATCTAATCCAATCTAATCCAATCCAATCCAATCCAATCCAATCCAATTAGCCAAAGCTCAAAGAAAACGTTCGGTCTAATGGAGCAAAGCTCGCTGAATGTCACAGAGAAGCGGGTGATATACAAGTTTTTTTTTTTTTATATATTACAGATTACGAAAGAGGTAATGCGGATGCAAAACAATGATTTGTGTGTTTGTTTTGGGTGTCGACGTCTACAACTTGTTCATAGGATCCTTGCCGCCTAATTCCCTCGCCAGACTCCTACTCCTCATGTCCGCAGCCTTCACACCCTGAAACACCAGTTCCCTGAACCCTTCCTTCTCAAACGTCCGGATCGCCGCGTCCGTCGTCCCGTGGGGTGACGTGACCTTGACCCTCAGCGTCTTCAAATCGTCACTGCTCGATTGTGCCATCTTGGCTGCGCCCAAACATGTCTGGATCGTCAATGCCTTTGCTGTCTCACGGTCCATGCCCAATTTCACGGCTGCGTCCTCCATGGCTTCCATCATCAGGAAGAAATACGCAGGTCCGGATCCAGAGATTCCTGTGACTGTGTCGATCAAACTCTCGCTCTCGACCCAGGAAACTTGTTTCGAGACCGCGGCCATCAGGGATTCAGCAACCTGGCGCTGAGCAGGCGTCGCGTCTGAGGTCGCGTACAATCCTGCTGCACCCTCGTTCACGAGCGAGGGGGTATTGGGCATAGCCCTGATCACCGGAGGCATGTCCCGGGGCTGGAAGCGAGTGCCTTCAGTCATGAACCTCGCAATAGCGCCGGTTTCGATGCCTGCAGCGATAGAGATAACAAGTGGTTGGCGCGTCTGCAGGACGGGGCTCAGATCCATAACGACGTTCTTGAGGACCTGGGGTTTGACAGCGAGAATAACGACTTCGGCGGGAGTAAAGTGTGTAGAGGCAGCGGTGGGATTGACATGTACAGAACCTTCAGTGATCAAGGCGGCGGTTTTGGAGGGAGAGAGAGAGCCATTGACGGCGAGCTGGTTTGCTTGTGGGCCCGAGAGAACTTGGAGGCCGGGGTATTTGGAGCGGAGGAATTCACACCGGGCTGGGAGGGGTTCGGAAACGACGCATTGAGAGAGTGGATAGCCGCAGGCGAGGAGGCCGCCAAGGATAGCCTCGGCCATGTTGCCGCCGCCGATGAATGCGAGTCTTGACTGGAGTGACATCGTCGTCTTATTCTTTTGCATGTGTGGATTGGTTTGTGGTACGGAAAAGCTGTGCCTCTTGCAGCGAGGGATAGTGGTACAAAATAAAGAGATTTGATGGAGCTGTGTTCAAGTGGTCTGAGCTGAAGAATGAGGGGACACTGAGGTCTTTATAGGCTATGTAGAGGAATGCACCGTGAATTCCGAATGAGCATGGGCCATGACGGACCCCGATCACTTTTTTCTTCTTCTTCATTCGACTGACCTTGTTCATCGCCGTCAGAATCCCAGCCAAGTAAGTAGCGACGTTTCATTTTTCGAGCGCCGACAACAATTCGCTTATCTTTTTGAATTGAGGCGCCGGCATTTACAGACAACATCACGTGAAGACCGGCACATTACTGCCTGGGGTAGTCATTGCGCCGGTTTGCTACTATGCCCGACACTGCCCGCAGTGTACACCACTACTATACGGTCTCTCCAACTGCATGCGTGTTCTCCTCTGCTTTCTTTACTTGGAAAATAGCGCATGGGAGTAGTCCGGGGGCACCATCTGTATGATTTTAGCGCCATTCTATAAGAAAGACTCCCCTTCGGATTCGAGATAACAAGACCATGCTCTGATCTACTGCCGCACTAAGCATACTCTCCCCTCTCTTCCTTTCCGTTCCTGTATTGTTTATCTCTCATGTCCTTCCTCCATATTCAAACGCCCAGATTGCAATGACCGCACTGGGCTTCAGAAATAAGGACCAGAGCCGGGTATCATTCTAGATAAGGACCAATTGTTTCCAGGATGTTATAGGACGGTCATTTTACGTGGACAATGCGACCAACACAGCGTCCATGCCCAAAGCGCAAAAGCCGCCAGCACACAACTATATAATAAAAATGCACAATTGTAGGGTAGCCAGTAGAGGACGTCATGAGCATCTCTGCGGACGAGTTCGATGGCCTGGATAACATCGACGAAAGCGTATTCACGGATGATTTCGCTACTGCATGGGACCCCAAGCCCGAAGCGAGGCAGCCAGTAAAGGATTTCATGAGGATCCCATCGATGACTTGGACAGCCTTGAAGAGATGCCCGTAGATGTCTTTGAGGACTGTGATGGCAAACCATGGATGATATCGGAGGTGGTTCGATGACTTTAATGAAGACTATTTTACACATCTAACAAATCTAACAAATAAACATGTCAATTTGCAGTGCTATTTCTATCACTATTTCTTTGATAAACATATCGATGGCATGCCAACGCAACTTTTGCTTCGCCCAAAAAATAAATTTCCTCCCACATTCACCACTATCAAACACCCTTGTCACTCAAAGCCATTCCTTTTGCTCCTCCTCAATCACTGCGTCCCTCTTACACCGGCTACTGGAAACATGGATATAACGTGGAACCAAGCGTATGTGAGGTGTGCCATTGCCACTTTTTACATCGATATTGGTCCCATGCTTACTCGACACGAATTTATCGAATCTATAGTCCTACTGCGGGGCTTGTCCGATCATCTCGAGCATGTAAATATTGTTTACCTGGTCGTTCCAGAATTACCTTTCAGGACTGCCCCGAAAATCCCAGTGGCACGCCCGAAAGGCAGGTTTTTTTTATTTCTTATGAGGTGGACTTGCGGAACTGTCTGAACTAATCGCTGATGTACTTCTCACCAGGCATGCTGGGCTAAATTCCGCCTATGCCGTCCAGTGCGCCCGCAAAAATCAGCAGCGGCATGAGCGTGCTAATCACCATCCGGACAAGCCAGAGCATGCGGACCTGGCACCTGCCCTTACTGCAGGGCCTCTCCAAGCGTCTCAGACATGCAGATACGGCCAAACTGGCCACTCCAGGATCACCTCCAAGGACTGCCCTAAGAATCCCAGTAACACGCCTGAAAGACAAGCTCCTTTTTTATTTTTCTTATGGGATGAGTTTATACCTCTCACCAGGCGCGCTGACATAATTACCGCTTACAATCGCCGGAATAGCGCAATGGATTTAGATGCGTTACCCCTTGCACGGCGGCCTTTCACTGAGGATCTGACAACAGGCGTTGAAGTCCCGCGACCTTATGCCATCTTCTCGCCGTGGTTCTACACCTATGCAGCCCATCTAATCCTCCCGAATTATGGAAGCGTTCGCTGATGATCTATCTTAGGACTTTCTGTACGTTGCCGGAGATCGCCCGAATGCTGAAGAGGATGTCAAGGGTACTGCACTGTTCCGCGTCAATGAGATTTTAAAGGGAGCTGAAGCCAGTCTGGCCGTCTCTGAAGAGATGCCTTGAGACTTTCGAAGCCTCATCGATCGTCAACCCAACAATGACGAACTTGGATAACAAGCAGAGCTCGGCACTGAGGCATTTGCGGCTAAGACAGCTCATGACTTGGACCTCTGTAACGATGATCAAAAAGCGTTGTACGCTGCAATTACAGCAGCGCTGGATAACATGGACGAAGGTGCGGCAAAGGTGGTCTTTATTGATGGACCAGGAGGAACTGGCAAGTCTTTTTTGTACAACACTTTGATTACCCACATCTGAGGAAGGCGTGAGAAGGACGTGGTCGTAGTTGCATCATCTGGACTTGCTGCCCAGGTCTTGACAGGAGGTCGTACAGCCCACTCTACTTTCAAAATCACGCTCCAGAAGTATGCCTTGTGCTATATTGGACAGATACTTCACTATCACGCTAAATAGAACCAGGATGGAGCCCGGCACCATGACAACACTGTTACAACACTGTAAAATAGGCCACAAACATGTACATATAGACCCCGCTTATTATTGAAATATATTGCGGTTCTTGAAGTAAGTGAGAAAGAGATGTGGCTCCAAATGCACATCTACACGACATTTATTAATCAACTCAAAATTAAGTTCCAGAGGCGATGGATTTATATAGTAATAAAGTACACTGGACTTGGCTGAATATGCAGCAATGATTATTAAACAGCATTCATTTCTACGCATCCCTACTTGACCACTACCCTTGACCCCTTGACTCTGCTGCTGTTGCAGGAAGTACCGCGAAGGTGACTTCGTATCTAAAGCTAGTAGTGGTGGAAATGTTGTCATGACTGGCGTGCCGCTGCCAGTAGCCTCGACATCTGTCCAAGCTCTCCATCACCAACCGGGTTGCCGACGTCTCTCTGCTCCACAGTATGGATATGCCCTTTCTTCAGCACCACATTGTAATACAGCAATGTCATTACCTCGCCGCGGCAAGCGAATACAGACACCATCACATACTTTGGCGCGACTATTACGTCCTGCAACTAGCTAGGCGCCAGTCTAAGCATGGTATTCACCACATTTGTTTGCACCAATTGCTGCACGACATCGACTCTCATCTCGACTCCATTCGGCCCTGCGTTTATCCCGGCCCCTCCACTTCGCAAGGCTGTCACAACATCTTGCGTGCTGGTGGTGATGATCGAGGTATTCGAGTCGTTCTTGAATCGGATCACATCACTATCGTTTCGGAATCTTCGCGTGAGGCGGTACATCATTCTCGGAAACAAAGGCCTTCCATTGCCCCTCTGCCCCGAAGAAAAGCGAGACACCTCTAGGCGGGAGTCTATTTCGACCTTCGAGTCTTTGAATAAACCACCGAAATCGGCACTAGGGATGACACCCCATCGCTCATATAGGCTGAGGTATTCTTCCTCTCCCTTTGAGAGTACTTCCCGATACTCGCTCCAGGCATCCTCGGATAAATCTGCGACATTTTCGAACCATTAACGAACGTTTTTCTAAGTTACATGCGACCAGTCAATCCAGTCATACATGAGATCATCAAGATATACTCATCCCCTCTCAGGCTCTTGCTCCACAGGCTTTTGTTTCATAGTAATCGCGTATCGCTCCACAATGCGGTCAAAGCCGTCTATGGTTTTGGTTCTGAGTCCGGCTAGAGCATCATAGAAGGCCTTGGCAATGCTCTTATCGTTGTATACATTAGGCAATGGTTCGGCTCTCCCCATCTCCTTCAGACCTTCTTTGACGCTAGCCAACCATGAATTGATATCCGCGCGAACGTGAATACCGCCATGCTCGATATATTCGAACTTTCTGGCATCCTTCCAGCCCATCTCCATCACGGTCGAATCATTTCCGGAAGTCATTTCGAGATCCACCAGACGCGCTTGTTTCGTGGGATGCATAACGCTCTGACAATTGCGGTACTGGCTCAGTATGGTCTTTCTTCGTGCGGTATTTGTAAGATCTGCCTATTCCACTATTTGTCATGGAAGCGATGGTGAGTTGAAAGACCATAGAGCCAATAACAACCAACCAACCACTGTCCAAGCCATCAACGATTGGATTTGCAACCAGAGCAACATCGTGAAAGGCAACGTGCGTGGAAGGTCAGAGCTTAGATTGCACGCCGAGTATGGAAAAAAAGACCCCACGCTGTCCAATGACTTCTATAGCCGACTGTTCACCTACGTGAGGATCAAGAAACACCTGTCGATGAATGGCTTCCTACAGCGATTCGTACAGCAGATGGTGGACGCAGGATGTACTGTCCATGAAGCTGAAGGCGGAGCTGCCAAAGACAATCCCATTCTCGAGTCTCAAAAGGAAAAGTTGGAGATGATCAAAGATGAACAGACTCAGCAGGTTGCTGATGCAAAGTATCTGACGGAAGATGACTTCTTGAAGCTGCACAGGGATCGGAGTCGACACCAGCAGACAAGCATGCAGTGTCCAAATACCTCCTGATGAACGCCTACGACATAACTGTACCTGAGATTGCCACGCCTCAGTGGGTCGAGACATATGACAACGAGTGGGAGAAAAGGGTGTACAAGGACCTGCGTGCCCTGTCTGTAGCTAGAGGAGACACAATACAGGATATGCTCGGCGCAGTCCAGCGGCGGGAACGGCTCTCCCAAATGTACTACAGCAGCATAGACGAAGGAATTCCAAGCCAAGCACTTCACAAGCTCGCAGAGTCCCGATATGTCAAGTTGAGATATGCAGTGGACATCATGATGCCTTGTGGATTTGCGGATACATTTGCCCACAATAAGGTACCTGCTCAGGAGCTTCGAGACAGCATCGATACGATTTGGGGCGACATCGTGGGTGAGATGGGGAACATGTGCACGACACTAGGCAAGGAGAAGCCAAGACACAATAACTGGACATTTAAGAACCAGCTTGGCTTCCTGAACACTGTCCTGTATGATGTTTTGAGCATGAAGATCATGGCAGTCAATAAGCGCAGGACAATATATGAACTAAGGCATTTCTCAAATGTGGGAATCACATCGGGTCGGCCCCTCTAGACTTGCAAGGTGTCGCGAACCATAGTCGAGTGCAATGAGTGCTGTCGTGGTGAGGAAATTCGATCGGCGGTATTTGATTGGTCGAAAATAAGAAAGGTGATCGAGCGCGCGCTCAGCGCTCACCGGCAGAGAAAAAAATCGCCGTTAAAAAAATCAAAAGGTCAAAAGGTCAAAAGGTCAAGCACCCAACGACACTCCCCGGAGTCCGCTCTGTCCTTGAGACTGGGCTTGTTTTTTTAAAAACAACACCGTTTCTTGTTCACTCCATACAGTCACCCACATTGCACCTCCGGGTAAAACCTAGGTTAGCCGGGAGCTAGGACAATGTTTGTCTTCCTAAAGATACTCGCTGTCCTGGCTCCATGATCCGTGTACAGCTTACGTAAGCCATCAGGAACAGAGGTAGATAGCTGGGCAATCAAATATCGTCCTAAAACATTCATGTGCGGTAAAAAGTGCCTGAGCTAGAAGGTGGTCTTGGACTTGCAATATCCATCAATGTAGCGCCTATTAATCGCGTGCTTTGGCCCCCATGTAAGACCGAACCCTTCATATTCCTTCTGCTTCACAAGATAATGGGCGTCTCCATCATCTCCTCGGTGCCTCCAGAATCTTAGTCTCTCCCGAGTCTTCCTGTGACATATCAGTCGTAGCAGAATCTTCAGGTTCTGCAGTGCTAGATCGAGATACGGTAGTGGACATAAACGCTTCCTGAAGCTCCAGCAGATCATGGCCATAGCCTAACTTGGCCTTGATATTGGGTTGCTTCTCATAGGACTCCTGGTACTCGATGCTCTCAAGGAAGTCAAATCCATCCTGCATCCAGAATCCATGATGTGGCTGAATGGCAATGTTCTGACTTGCTACCAGCTTCTTTATATTCGTGAGTAGACAACACAGCTTGAACTGGAGTTCGAATGGCTTCTCATCAGCAAACCGGACAGGTGCATTGTGCGTGAACTTAGCAAACTTAGACTGGAGATCTGCAAAGCAGCTTTCGATTTTGGATCGAAATCCACCAAAAGCCTTGTTATACTGGGTCTGCCTCTATATCTGTCAAAGCAATTCCCCTGGTCTTACGCACAGGGTAAGAGGAATTCCCATGACTTAGCTCTTCTGATGCACCCACAATTTGGCCCAAAACCCGTTGTATCCACCGTCCAGAGCAATGCAGTCAAGTTTGTGGATGAGGGATGGAATCTTCATCTTGACTAGCATGGTGCCATCGTTGTTATCCTTACATGGTGCAGGCTTGGATACAAACAGCACGATGTTATTCATGTCTGCGCACACCTGCACACGAAATCCAGACTTCTTAGACTTCTTGAGCTTGTAAGAATAAAGTCTAGGTTTATTCGCATTTATATAGCTGACACGAGAATCATGGCCATCCAGATTCAATGTAACGTGCTTGAATGGATCTGGATTATTCTTCGCAAGAAGCAAGCGCAACTTCAGAGTTGAGCACATGGTGTACAGCTTAGAGGTGATTGTATGATGCAGTTTCTGATGATCTTGTAGGTAGAACTCCTTGCGCAGGTCATAAAAAGATGTCTTGGGCACAAAGCGCGCCATATTTGACAACGAGTCACCAGTTACCAGGGCATATAACAAAAGTAGGCCTTTTTCGACGTTCCTGTATGGGCTGCCATAGTCATGAGTCCCAAAGATCTGAGTAAGGAAGAAGAAACCAGGTATGTAGCCAAGGCGGTCCAAGAGAGCGGACTTCACAGTTTCTATGTCTGAAACGTTCTTCATCTCAGTACGATGAAATTTGGCCTTGTCCACAGCTGGCCAGCCTTCATGCAAGGAGCCCCAATGAGTGTCCAAAATATGTGCGTACTCTTCGGAAATAGCGGCCATTGAGATATAAAAAAACAAGTACAGTTGCATATAATTAGCATACAATCGCTCATTTTGATCATAGCATGCTTTTTACTATTTGCATGGCGACTGTTCGAGCTCGCTATGGATTTAATTAGACTTCCAAACAATGGCATTCGTCCTCGACCATTCCATAGTCCGTTGGAAATTAGAGTCAGGGCGCCTATGCATCTGGCCAGCAATACTCTTGAATTCTGACACCCATCGAACTGTAACTATCCCAAGCATAACCGGGAGAGCGACCAAGGCTTGGACAGCTTGAAGTAATTTATCAAAGCACAGATACAGGTCATGTCATGGTGTTGGTCAAAAGAATACAGTGTTGAACATCGTCCATGAAACCGTCGGCATCTGCAAACAGCGTCATAGCTGCGTTCGTGTGTTAACGGCCAGCGTTAGCCCTGGCACATTGCAGAGTATCCATAGCTTTATCCTCAGTCGAGAACAGCGGCAGAAGCTCGGAACAAGGGAAAGTTCGGAGCTTTGGAGAATAGTTGGGTAATTCACGCGCCTTCTTTGGAAATAAGAACGTTCGGGAAGCAGCATAAAGGGCGGTTGAAGTCCATCAAATTCAAGGCTGGCCTGGAAAAACAATAGGCATTGAACAGTCGCCATGGGGAATCCGCAGCTGTTAAATTTGGTGGCGCCCCTGGAAAAAAATGGTTTGGGGGCAAACTGTTTTTAATAAATACAAATCGAAAGTGCTTTGAGAACGAGTGTTGTTGATCATCAAATGAATATGAAGTATGAGCGGGGATAATAATGAAGCCCATGAAGACCTCTTTCGATCCCTGGGAATGAAACCATAGCCGTAGATCAATAAATATGACAAATGCCCAGGATGCTTAGCACCCGTAGACGTTTCAATCTCTGCATCTGTAGCATGGTACCTCCGTCCACCTTAATCGGGAACGAAAGCACGCTGAAGTTTAGGCGCGTCGGCCTCAACTGCAACTCCTCCAACACGCTCAGCTGCGTTAGCTTCTCAAGGATTCTCTCCTGCAAGAACATGCGTCTGTCAGCGACAACAACGTTAGACGGATCCTCGAGCTCCACTTCCTGGTAGAATGACGCAGCTTGGATCTCATTGCAGCTAATACTGATCCTCAGCCTTGTTATCGTTGCGCGACATCCCCACTGGATACGAAGGAACCGGTCCACATTCACGGATGCGTTCTCAAGCTCAAACACGCGTAAATTTGGACAGATCTCAAGGACGGCCAAGGTCAGGTCCAGTTCAACTTCGAGGAAGCGGGTGTGGTACGAGAATACCTCGAGTCGAGCGCGTAGTCCGAAGCTTCTCAGGTAGAATACGGCAGCGAAGTCTCTCTGAGCTCGCTTCAAAGAAACCTCTAGGAGTTGATCGCTTGCTGTGAGGACCTGCTCCAGTACTATACTATCTTGATCTTTCCCTGGGGCTGGGAGTCCGTCGAATTCCAGAAGCTGAAGGGTTGAGCTGCAGTCCGAGTCCCTGATGGCAGTGGCGATGGTCAAGAGCAGGCTCTGGGCGGTATAAGGCGGGAGTGTAAGTCGTCTAAGTCTGGGGCACCGCTTGATCATGTAGACCACCAACCACTTGTCGACATAGGAACCCTCGAACTTTAAATGGATGATCTGAGTGGGTTGATGAATGATATCCACATGCTGCCGACAAGTCCTACGTGATAGCCAGACCAAGGTATCGATATCGGAGCAATGATCCAATAGAACCTGCGCAGCATCCCTCTGTACCGCCCTGGAGACGCAAACCTCCTTCAGTTGACCAAGGCCGCCCAGCGCCTCGGCGATCTTTTCGATACCTTCTTGAACACTCGACAGGTCGATGCGCACACAGGTCAATGATGGGTTCCTTGTTATCAAGTCCACCCATATCTCGACAGTGCGCGGTGCGGTCACGGCACCAAAGTATTCGCACCATGTCTCTAGTTCGAATTGGAACTGAGGACATGCACTATAGCCATCTGAGCAGAAGTCTTGCGGATTCTCGATCACCAGAGCGTGAGTTAGATTGCTGCATCCGTCGCCTAGGTACTGGAAGGAGTGCACGTTGGCTGCAGCTATGGCTTTTGTCAGGTATGAGTACTTATATACTCGACTCCCACCATAACCGACTTCAGATTGGTCACAATAAGGAATATCTTCAAGCTCGAAATGTCTGGCTCCATGGGTTCGAGAGGCGAGGCCGTAACCGAGGTCTTTGGAGAAGTAATCAAAGTCAAAAATGTGAATACTCCGGTAAAGCGGCTCGATGAACCATTCGAACCAGAGGCGATTGACACGGAGACAGACAGTAAGATCATGAGGAGCGAGGAACTCGGCGATGTGGGACACCAGTTCTGACACATCAAAAATACGATGATGTACCATCTTGGCGAGAACGTGTGGGCGGACAATTGAAAGTCAGGAAAGAAGAGAAAGGACATGGCGCTGTCCAGGAGGGTGTTCTATCTATGGGGAACCGTCATCATTAATCATGATAATATTCACAATTAAACCTCCACCCCCTTGCTTGCTTTTTTATTCATATCGATCAGATTGGCAATGGTCGCATTGACGATGGGGACAAAAAAAATTAGTATGTACATGATAATCGCGCCATTGGGATTACAGCATAACTGTTCGTAACACTGTCGTTGACAGCCATTGTAGCTGCATTGGACATTGATATTATTTTATTTCACAGATAAAGTCAGTACACGAACTATGGTGGAGAATGCGCGGCATGGCTGTATAATCTCTTCAACTGTTCCCATGTCTCTTCCGTAGGGTAAATTCGAAAGCTCTTCAGCCTCCTTTGCTCAGGAGCCAGATCCGTCGTTAGGAAGTAGATCTATCCAGCAGCAACAACTTGAGCTGCGATAGGTTCGTTAGAGAATAAAACACGTCGCCATGTTTGGTCGCTCAAAATACCGAGTTCGTTCGTCTTATAGGACTGTGCTTGCATCTCCGTACAGCTAATGGTGGTTCTCAGTTCCATGAGCGAGTCGCAACATACCCACTCCTGGTTCAGGAAAGCGTCGGTATTGATAAGAGTCTTACTCGTCTTAAACGCGCGTAAGCTCGGACAGATTCGAGTACGGCGACAAGGAGGGCATGGGTCGTGTCCTATATTGTCCAAATATTTTACTGGCGAAAAAAATCTCACTGCGCGGATATCTGTGAAGAAATCGAAGGAACCCGTTGGCTGGCTGTCGATAACGTCCTGAGCGGCTGAACCGCGGAATAGGACTGAATATCGCCAGCAATATTGATTTGTTTAAGTCTTGCACGGCAAGAGGATCCCTGTAACCTTGATAGGATTATCAGTGGCCTAGTAGAGGTCCAAGTAGAAGTCGAGTAGACGCGGGTTCCTCTTGATCAGTGTCTCCCAACTGTGCATTGTCCGAGTGAGAGCCGTCCTGCGCTAGTGGTTTCTCCAGTAATAGATCAACAGATCCCGTCGCCAAAGAATGGATCCGCTTGATGTTCATCCTTCTTGTGGAGAAGTTCGAGGGAGCGCGCATGACTTTTGGAAGTTTGGACAGTTGAACTAATTTAATGTACGGTAGAAGTTGCTATTACGGCGCATAGGCCTAACTATCTTCTTCACTACTCAGATTGTGGCTCATGAGCACGAACACAAGCGAGAGAACGAGAGAGAGGGAGCTGCATTTGTATAGTACCTATCCAGGCATCTGCTGATGGCATCCTTCGTAACTTAACGATTCCGCCATGCACGCGACGGCGTGGAGTATGTGGTCCAGCCTTACCGATTTGTGCCATGATGCTTATACATATCGACAGCGAGCTGCAATGCTGTAGCGAATGCCCCATATTCGCAGCATCTTCAATTTCTCAAGTCTCGTCAACTGCAGCCATGTACTTCCTGCAAGGTGTATTCGAAAGGATCTCAGGATCCACTGCTCCGGAGAAGACCCCACCCAAGTAAGCCTGTCGAGCACTAACGCCTCGAGCTGTTGAAGGTTTGCTAGGGAATCGAAAACGGCACTTTGCTTTGCAGTCCTGAGCTCCAAATCAGACTTGTACAGCCGTGCTTGCGTCTCCGTACAGCTGAGGGTGATCCTCAGTTTCTTGAGCGAGCCGCGACACGCCCACGTCAAGCCTAGGAACTGGCCGACGTCGATAGAGGCTTTCTGCATCTCAAAGACGCGCAGATTCGGACAAAGCTCTAGTGCGCTAAAGACGAGGGTAGGTGAGCAGCGCTTGTAAAGGTCAATTGAGGTGAATGAAAGTTCCGTGAGTCGATCTCTGAGCCCTATGTAGCACAGGAACTTGCTCGCGAAAAAGTCTCCCCGGCTGTCGGCGAAGGAGATTGAAGATAACTGTTCGCTGGCAGCCAGTAATCTCTCGAACGGTTCCAGTACAAAGGTAGATGTCCCCATATCCCCGCTGAAATCGATTCGCTTGAGCGTTGTGCGACAAGGGGAGGCCTCGATTGCTGCTGCTACTTCAGAAAACAGCGGGATGGAGAGATATGGCAATGAGAGTCGTTCCAGTGCAGGGCACCGCTTGATCATATAGGCTATTACGGTATGGTGGGGGTAAGATGGCATGGGAAATCGAAGGTGTTTGATCCCTGTTGGCTGTCCGTCCTCTGCTGTCGTTCGTGCGATTATGCGCGTGTGCGGCTCAATGCAAATGGTAAATGTATGGATAGAGGGGCACTGGTCAAGGAAGAGCTGGATAGCATTTTTTGCTTGGGGCCAGCGTAGAAAGGTCTCTCGTAGATGATCGAGGTTGCCCAAGGCCTCGGCAATCCTGTGAAGACCATCCTTGATCTGGTATAGATCCATACTGACATAGACCAGACGAGGGTTTCTCTGGATGAGAGCCTCCCAGATGTCGACGGTCCAAAGAAGGGTCGTCTTGCGGAAGTAGTCTTCCCAGTAACGGATCTCTCTATCAAAGAATGGACATGCCCGACATTCAGTCCTCTTTGAGAGGAACTCCTCGACGGTCGCATGCGTCAGGTTGGTGCAGGTATCGCCCAGGTACTGGAGGGAATGGACATTGGCGGTGGAGATAGTCCTGATGTGGTGTGCGTACTTGTAGACCTGGCTTCCGCCGAGTTTCTTTGGGAACCAAAACTGAAGCCATTTTTCGAAACGGGATTTTCGGTTGGTTTGGTTCTCGTGGCTGTGGAAGTCAAAGTCGAAGACACAGATGTGTCGATAGAGCTGAGGAATGAAGGTACTGAACCAGGTTCGGTCGACACGGACACAGGCTGCGAGGTCAGGAGGCGTGAGGTCGATTGCGATGAGCTCGGCCAGTTCAGGAATGAGCACAATGCGTTCGCTCATTATTCAATCAGGGATGGCAGGTGAATGGGAAAAGAGGACAGGAGAGAGAGTGCGGGGTAGAGTAAGAAGCGAAGGAGGGTGTGCGGGGCAGACTACAGGGACAGAAGAGGCAGTGAGACAGACTTGGTTTACAGCACAGCCGCAGGATCGATCAACACGCTACATATACACTGTAGATCCTTTTATGGCCCACAGAGCAGAGGGTCAGTTAACGGCGAGAGGGGGAAAAGAGAAGAGAGAAGGATCGACGCGAGAAAGAGGGGTCGACGCAAGAGAAGGAGGGGGGAATAGAAAGAGCCGCGAGGAGAGGAGAGGAAAGGAGGAGAGAGAGAGAGGAGGAGGGGGGAGGATGTCTCACCCTCGCACGTGGCGCTTGGTCTCTGTTGCGCTTGGAGATAGTTCTTTTACAGTTGGAACAACGAACAAAAGACCGCTGGCTCTGATCCTCTTTTTATCCCTTCGTTTGTTTTCCTCACTCTGGAGTGAGGAATTATTTAAAAAAACTACATAAATGAGAAATTCTCTAAAATGGGCTAGCTTACCCCCCCTAATTGCTTATCTGAATCTGATTCAGATGTAAATTTCACGTACGGGGGCCAGCTCCCATGAAACTGTTTCATTATGATTCCTGCCTTCGTAATACAAGCTGTAAACCTCATGCAACAGCTTGCTCCACTCTTTGACCAACCCGTGCCTATGCCTGGTCAACCTGGGGCTCTGCCTAACCTAGCTACCCAGGGGTTTAACGCTTCTGTACCTGGATCCAGTCAGACTTCATCTCATGCTCCAGTTATGCCCATCGCTGTTCAAGTTGCACCTGTAATCATTCATGGCACCTCACCCCTTGGGCCAGTGATGCCTTTGACCATCCAGACCGCTCCTACCACCATCCAAACTGTGCCTGCCACCACCAAAAACACACCTCCTCTTGCTGAAGGAGCCAGTGAAGCCGACTCAGATATAGAGGAGGGGCATTTGGCGACAATTGTTCGCTCCCGTCCACTCCTCAATGCTGGGGATCAGTTTAATGATCTGGAGAACGAACCTGGTAAGCAATGTGCCCAATGCTTTTTTTTTTATTTTTTTTTATTACCCACGTAACCATTCAAAAGTCGCTAGCATGGATACTGCCGACAGTGTCAGCAGCAACACCAATTGTAATAATTAACGCAGGCGCCAATCTTCCCCCCCGTCCTCTTATGCTTTTACTCATCCACATCATCATCCTCACCATGGCTATATCAACCTCCCTGCGCCTATGCGTCTGGACGGATCCCTTGAGCCTATCCACATATTTTCACTTTTTTTACGGATGATATCTTGGCTGAACTAGCATGGAACACAAACGCATATGCTACAAAGAAGGAAGCCTGAATGAAAGTCGGAGCTCATGCATGGACGTGCACTTCCTCAAAGGAACTTAATCTTTTCTTGGGTATCCTCATCTACATGGGCATTTTTCATCAGCCTCGTGTTGCGGATTATTGGTCTCTGTCATCACAATATCCATCACATCCATTCAAACGCTTCATGTCACTCATTCGATTTCAACAACTCAAGCGATTCTTTCATGTTTCCAACCCGTATGCTCATCCTGAACCTTGGTATTTCAAGCTGGAGCCACTTTCTACCAAGCTTCAGGAATTGTTCCACAAATTCTACACCCCTTCGACAAATGTCTCTGTTGATGAGATGATGGTTCGGTTCTCAGGTCGAAGTGTGCATACTATTCGGATAAAGAACAAGCCAACGCCTCAAGAATACAAGATCTTTTCACTTTGCGACTCTGGATACACCTACTCATTTCTGTACACCTCGAGGGTTCATTCTTTCAACGATATCAAGGAAGTCCCTGGCTTGAGCAAAACCTTGTCTGTGGTCTGCCAACTTGTCAAAACACTTCCTTATCGAAATTTGTCCTACAACGTCTTCATGGACAACTATTTCTCCAACATTCCTCTTTTCATTGCTCTTCGGGACCTCAATATTGGAGCATGCGGCACAGTATGGGGTTCGTCGTCGCGATTCCCAAAAGAACTCAGGATTAACAAGGCGATAAGCTTGACTGGAATACTTTGTTTGGTGTTGTGATTGATGATAAGGTCATTGCCATACTTTGGATGGATAATGGGCCGGTTACAATGCTGTCTACACTCCATGAGATCGTGGGTGATACCTCATTCGTCATGCGCAATAGACGCCGCCCTCGAGGAACGAGTACAAATGGTAGAACTGCCCGTGCAGTTTTTCAAGGACATCCCCGAGCTGACCTCAAGATCCCCAAGGTTATCGATGATTATAACCATTGCATGAGTGGCGTGGATGTCAGTGATCAATATCATATGTACTACCACACACAACTGTCAGTTGTCCGAAATTGAATGCCTCTTTTCTTCTGACATTTACAAACGGAACAATGGGTCTCTTTCTCATCGCGATTTTCGAGCTCAGCTGGCATGGTCTCTGATGATGAATGGCATTCGAGAGGAGCAAGCTTTACCAAGGAGCTGCCATGGCCAACCACTTGTGTCGCACAAGGTCAATAACCCCTACATTTCTAAATTGAAACCCACGCTCTCTGAAGAACGTTTCGTTATTGGGAACCACTTTCCTGAATATTCAGATAGCCGTTCCGAGTGTGTACTCTGCCGCTACAAGTCAAGCATACATGGGCCTGGCCTCACAAGCTTTCATCACAAGATTACACATTGGAGCTGCACCCATTGTGCCCTTCCTTTGTGTATCGTCAAAGAGCGAAATTGTTTTCAAGAGTATCACAGATCTCAGGATATTTAATTATCAATGGTTTTCCCTCTCTTACGATAACATAATGATGGCACCAACGCCTGTTTCTCTTTGTGCTCCGGTGAGATGATGAGACCAGCGTGTCAGGTGTTGTTCATGCCGGTTCGGGAACCGGATGTTGATCGCAATGAAAGAAGACGGAGACCTTTTTACTTTGATATAATTTTTCGTTACACGCGTTTTGCACGCAAATTATTTTATCCGAGGCGTTCGTCACGTTATTAGGATTTTTAAAATTGAAATTTTATTTTCTGGTGAAAGGGGCAATAGTTGTCTCTTATGCAGTAAGATATTGGTTATGAACGTGTACTTCGAGATCGTTTGCGCCGCGTGAATGGCCAGACAGGGGTGTCTGTTGCTGTGTCATCGTATGCTCGCTTATTCGACTTCTATTGCGCGGCATGATGCTCAGCCCAATAATCGCTGATACATCGTCGTTCAATAAAATGACCTTCAGGTTCCCATGTATTTTCATCAGAGGAATAGCCCTTCCATTTGACCAGATATTCATTTGTGTTGGGTGTAATTGTACTAGCCCTGTGGTCAACGATTTTTTCCACTTCATAGGTATCAGTATCTTCAAAGTCGTCCAGCACAAGCTTGAGCTGAGATGGGGCATAGTGACGTCCTAACAAAGCTCCTATGCCATCTTTAAGAATATATGAGCCATGTGAAGTGCGTCATGCCACTGTATATGGTCCTTCATACCGTGGAGTGAGCTTGCCTCCTTTAATCGGATCAAGAGCCATTACTTTTGCTCCATCTGGGAATTCTGGGAATTCGATCATTTTTTGCTGTTTCGCCTTAAATTTCTTTCTAATGGCGGGAAACATGATCTCGGTCATGTATTTTAGACGTTCAAGCAGTTCTTCTTCGTTCATGATTCTGCCTTCTTTGATGGTGTAGTTATTGAAGTTATTTGCTTTGCGGGCGAAGAATAACGAGAATGGTGATGAATTGTGCAGACTAACCGTTCGCGTATTTGCAGACAATTGTACAAAGGGAATATGTCGATCCCAATGACGATGATCTCCTTTAACTCCTTTGCGAATCATATTGCAACTCCATTTCCCCTTGGATGGTATGGTGTTACCAGACGATGATCTATATACACCTGTGTGGTCATGATGCGGGTGAGTTCGTTGACAAACTTTTTTCCGTTATTCGATTGTAACACGCGAGGGAAGCCAATATCAGTAAAGCGTTTGAACAAGGTCTTTGCGACAGTGTACGAGGATTTATCAGGCAAGGCATCCAACAGAACAAACCGAGTGTACGCATCGACTATAATCAACAAATAGACATTCTTGTCTTCGGACTCTTCAAAAGGGCCTACAATTCCAATCGCAATGAGTTCACCAGGTAAGTGTGCATGGATTGCCTTCATAGGATGATACCCTTTACGAGCAATATTCATCCTCTGGCATTCTCGGCAGCGCTTTACGAAATTTAAACAATCATTGGCCAGATGGGGCCAAGTTTCCCCTTGCTGATGGATTGAATTCACCATAGCATTTGTACCAAGGCGACCCATGGCATGCGCTTTATACATGGTTTCGTCCCTTTCTTTTTCGGGTACTACCGCTCTTTCTGCTTCCTCATTTTAAAGGATGTGTACGTACGCAAGAGCTCTTTTCTGCACTTCTGCATGGAGCGATTACTGTTTCCTCACCGGGAATAGACGCGAAAAAACGTCAGGAAGAATATTAAGGATTCCCGGTCGATAGTGGACAGTAAATAAATAACTCAAAATGATATCTTGCCATGCTTTCATCATGGAATTAAGATTCTGTTGAGAATGCAGGAACATTAAGGCATGGTGGTCCGTGTACAAATCGAAATGTCTTCCCCACAAATAGTAATGGAATTTGTTCAGAGCAAACACAATTGCATGTAATTTCTTCTTTGTGGCACTGTATTTACGTTCGCTTTCTTGCAAAGAACGAGCCATGAGGGAGACATAATTGATGTCTTTTGGATGCTCTTTTCCGTGTGGCAATTGGTACAGTACAGCGCCTATACCAACGTCCGAATCATCTGTTGCAATATAGAATGGTTTGCTAAAGTCAGGGAATGACAAAATTGGTGCATTCGTCAACATATTTTTTAGAGTATTGAATGATTGCATTTGTGCCTGATTCAGAGCGAATGGTTCGGTTCGACTACGAAGCGCGTCTAGCGGTGCTGCAATGTCACTGAACAAAGGGATATATTCTCGGAAGAAATTGAACGTGCCAAGATATGACTGGATCTGTTTCGCTGTTCTTGGCGGCTCCCATTCATTAATGTTTGCGAATTTGGTTGGATCAACACTTTTGCCGCGCAGTCCAATGATGAAGCCCAACAGCTAGATTTGTGTGCTGAAGAAATTGCATTTCTCGCGGTTGATTATCAATTTGGCTGCATTGAGCCGTTCAATTACACCTTATATATGCTCAGCATATTCTTCTCAATTCTTTGAGAATATCGCAATGTCATCAATGAAATTACAGACGAATGGAAGATCGCTGAGGATCCTTGACATTCCCCTCTGAAAAAGACTGGACAATGGCTTCAGTCCAAAAGGTGCATTTTTTGAACATGTACTGCTTGCCATTGTGCATAAATGCAGTCAATGCTTGATCCTCTTTATGAATTGGAAGACGATGGTATGCCTGAGAGAGATCAATTGTAGTAAAGATTGTGTGTCCACCAAGACGAGTAAAAATATCGTTGTTTAACGGTAAGGGATAATTGTTATCCGGCAGATGCTTATTCAACGGTCTGGGGTCAAGGCAGACTCGTCACAGCGTCTTCTTACCATGCTTATCCTTTTTAGCAGCAAGCGTTAGCGTATTATTGTGCACATTGCTAACTGGCGCAAGCGTGATAACATCATCGCGTAGCCATTTTTGAATAGTGTCTTCGAAGATGCTCATTTGCTTTTCAGCAAACGGTCTGGGCCTTCTGAATAGTACAGTGCCCTCAGGAACAGGCAAATGTGCCTTCATTTCTGGTACAGGACAGAAGCTCGTTTTTGGTATTTCAGCATTTTACTTCAGATACTCAGCAATTCGTTCGAGAAACTTATGTTTTGCAGCTTGGAATGCCTTTGACTTTTCGTCTGAAGGCTGTTCACCAGGAATTAATGAAGGTTTGGTATCTTCTTCAGATTCAGAGAGTTGCATCGCATCATCGCCAGGATTGACGAAAGCTGAAATGCTAAAACCGAATTGATGAAAGAGATCCATTCCTATGATGAACGGATATGATTGATTGGTGACCTCCATAGGTGCTGACACAATTCGAGTGCCGTACTGCAATTCAATGTTTTCAGTCTGACCAATTCGAGGGATAGTTTGGCTTTCATCGGCAAGCGCGATGATACCCTCAGCAGGATTAACTTTTATTCCGTATTTGAGAGCAATGTCATGCCGAATACAAGTGTCTGTTGCACTTATATCAAGCAAGGCTTCATGTTTTTCGTCCTCAAAAGTGATTCTTCTGTCCGATTAGTCTTTGTTAACGCTCAATTTGGTGAATTTGAAAGTACCATCATCGATTTTATTCAACGACGAGATTCGAATTTGATGGTTTAGACATTCATAGTCCTCGTTGCTGCTTTTACCAGTCTGTCGTTTGTCGTTCTTGTTTGTACATCTCTTCGAGATCAATTATTTCAGGGATATCTTTGACATATGAATTGCAAGTGCCATAAGACGATATTGCAGAGTGTGATAGTACGTCAGGATTGACTACAGGCTGCGCTAAAGCAGGATGCATTGCGATGCGCGGTTGTTTGTCAAAGATAACTTCGTGCCGCGCCGAAGCGTTAGTCTGATCGCATAGTATATGGTTGTTCGCTAAAGCGGGTAATCTTATTTTCTGCAATGGGCTCCTCATTTGAAGCCTCAAACTTTGTTCGTTTATTGCATATTTATTAACCAACTTTAAATTAAGTTTCAGGGATAATAGATTTATATGGTAATAAAGTACACACTGGACTCGGCTGAATATGCAGCACTACATTGTTGCTATATTTAGAGCTAAATTTCTGGTAATGTCTGTCCTTTTAATGTAAATCGAGGCTCCTAAGAAAAAGGGTCTTTTGCCTTCAGACGCAAGGAGCAACGTTGAGCCTAATATTTCCGCAGTCGAGAACCTTATTCTCCTCAGCACGGTCTGTATGAGTCGCCGACCGTTAGTGCCGATGTCATCCTTCGATGACAAGTTCATTTCTATTACAGAGCTGGATCTCATTAAGATCTTCTGGCATGACAACGCCTTGCGATATTAACTTCGAATGTATACCCACCAGGACTTTCCAAGTTTCGAGTACATCGAAGCTATCTCGCAGGCGGACGTTGGGCTATGGCTCTCTAGAAAGGAACCGGAACATCTCCTCACCAAGCTGATCACCCACATTAGAGGATATACGCCGGGAGAACGGAAAAGGTTCAAAGATTACCACAGGTCGGTCGACCTTGATGATGACGCTTGATAAGATGAGAGAGCATATTGAAGCCATTCGAAACGATAACTTCGGGCCCAACACTTACAAGGAGAGCGGCTATGCTTTACGTGGATTGATTCGGACAGATGGGTTTCGGCTTCAGTTGCTCGCATTCAAGCTTAACGAACTCAATGCGGTCAAGTACAGACGACTTCCCGAGGCCAAGCTATCACCTCGCATCAATTCTACTCTCGGCGGCACGGATTATTCCTTGACCGAGATCAGGAATGTGGTGAAGACCAAACAGGACGTCTCGGATCTTTGGGGATATGATCTGAAGCAGATCGAGATTTTAGGTCTGGATCAAGGACAAGCATTTGTGATCAGAGTAAGCGCCCTTCTGCCTAGTTGCGAGCAACTCACCGTAGATCAAGAACAAGAAACCAATGGCGCTATCAAAGAGCCATCCCCGTCGAATGTCGGAGGAGCAGGAGAGGCTGTTATGACCAAGAAACCATCTACCAAGTTTTACAACCTGGTTGTCAAGCAGAAGGCGGTGTATCAGCCCACACTGAAGCACAGGCGTTGGTTGAAGCTAAGGAAAGGAATGATGGTCTATGCTTCAAGATCTATTAGCAGCATCGAGAGCAATCTACCGCACCTCCACGGCTCTGCAGCAAGCATCAAAGACTATACTGACAAGCTGCGGGACGCGGAGACTCACCTCGATTCCTTCTATGGCAGTGTGATTCTGAAGAAGCACAAGTGGAACGCTAGAAAGGCGCGAGACGAGGAGTACAAGCAGATTGCCAGCCGTCTTCTCAAACTGGTTGAAGAATCACTAGGTGCCAAGAGAGAAGACAGCAACAAGGTCATCATCGGCGTGGGTCTTGGATAGTTTTCTACGAAGACTAAACTGTCCTCCTTGCATGAGTCTTTCCAATCGTACTTTGTCCAAAAAGTAAGTGGTCGATGGTGGTGTCTCTTCGCTAGCCTATGATTGTTATCTATGGTACAATAGAATCGGCACAATGTGATGACTAATATCGTATTTCTACTTAATCTTTCTGGCTCTCTCGAGGTCAGATCTCTTGGCTATATCGTTGTGGATGTGAACGAGTATTACACTTCCAAAAAGTGCACAATATGCGAGGAGTTTGTGGGCCAAGTTAACATCCGACGACTTTATTGTTCAAACTGCAAGACATACATGCACCGCGACATCGTGGCCGGCCACAACATCAGCAATGCAGTCTGTGACCATCTGATTAGCCAGCAGCGGTCCCTGCAACTCAAGCCCAAAGATATCGATGGGAACTACCCATGGATGCAAGTAGCAAGTTCTTGCTCCACTAGCAGCAGCGACGGAGAGCGTTCAGGGGCACAGGTCGTCTCAATTAATTTCGTCTTAGTTTTGATCTAGGAGGGGCGCGCGAATCGCCACTTTGGTGACGTAGTTTTCGCGCCCATTGTCCTGGAATCTATAAAAAGGTTATCCAGAACACATTCCTTTCACTCCAAAAAACTACCTCTCTCCTCTCCCCCCCGACAACCACTCCATTCCTCATACCCCCCAAAGAAAACAAGCACACCATGCGTCTCGCCCTCTTCTCCGTCCTTTCCGTTCTGGCTCTCGGTCTGATCCGTAGCGAAGCTACCAACGTTGTCCGTATCGACCCTAAGTCTGGCTTAGTCTGCCTTATCCTTCCTCCTCCCGGTAAACTCATTGGCGACACAGAGCAAAACGGCCATGTCCAGTGCACTGATGGCAAGCCCAAGTTGTTGCCCTCCAAGTTCTTTGCCACCAAGAACTTCCAGGTCACCAAGGACTATGTCCAGGCTTGGGGTTTCATGAACGACGCCAGCGTGGGTCTCCTCAAGAAGGACGGTGGCGGACAGTACGATGTCCACAAGGACTCTGGCGACAACATCGCCCCCGGCTACCCTGTCTTTGTCGAACTCCTCGAGCCCGATAGCGGACGCTGGTGCATCCGCTTCTGCCACGAAAAGGGACCTCACTGCAACATGGGACGTAGTAGCGATGGATGCGAAGGCGCTTTGGGCATCACCAGCTGGCCATCCCCTTCCCACCATTAAAAGAAGCTCCACATTTCCTCTTGCAATATAAAAATAAAAACCTCACACAATCCCTGTAGACCTACTAGGCATAGCCGCTGGATTTTTTTTGTGAAATTTATATATTATTTTTTGACTACATATTGAATACTCCTCAAAAGTCCTGGAATGCTGGGAGTTTTCATGATTGCCGAATGAAAAACGCCAGTGGATAATGGTTTTTCATTGAAGCCCACGAACTTGGCTAAGCAAAGTGGTGTTTAATAACAAGAATCACCGGCGTTGGTCCGCATGCTGTGAACGAAAAGTGAGATTTTGAATGAATTAAATGAAAAAAAGCCTGTAAATAATAGTTTTTCAGAAATACGCCTGAACCTGGCTTAAGTAAACCGGCGCTTGTGAACAGGAATCACCGGCGGTCCTTACGAAGTGTTTCCCATAAAGCGAGATGTCGAGGTGATGGGCAACTTTTGAAGGCTGTAGCTCAATGAGAATGTGGATGAATAGCCAGTTTGCGAAACCATTTCTAGATGTCGATGTAGGATAAGGTTGGCGCTAAAAATGCGCTTATTTCTATTTTCGATCGCACAAGTTTGAGACCATGCACAAAAATTTCCCCATTGGTCGAAACTTTTAACGAGCCTACAGTCCTTTTTGTGAAATAGCCGAACTTTCATAGTAAAAGTTGGGCTATTTCGACTGAAATGAAATATATACACGAGGCTATTCATTTTTTTGCAAGGATTTAAGAGGTCACATGATGAGTTTATTTCTAGTAAGATTTACGAATCAAGTACCGTACTGTTTTTCGGTAGCTCGCGTTCTCATCTCCAAGCAAAGTGAGAGTGAGAATGACACGCGTTTTGATGTAGTCATGAGCGTAAAGATTGCAGGGAAATAACGTATTTCAGCCATCACAAAAAATGAATAGCCTCGTGTATGTATTTCAATTCAGTCGAAATAGCCCAACTTTTACTATGAAAGTTCGGCTATTTCACAAAAAGGACTGTAGATGATTCCACTGCAAGAAATGTAACCAGCCTGAGGACGCCATCACGTGCAGGCAGCAGGCAAGCACATTACCATAAATGGAAATTCTGCACCATCTTTCTCAGGCTGGGATAGAACTCGAGTTATTAGCAAAGTCGAAAATAGGCTGTGAAGTGGTTCTTTTGCATGCATGCAAATTGTCAGCCGCACTGAAAAAAAAAAAAGCATGTCCCGAAAGCCGCCTGACAAAGTTGAACAGTGTCTTCGGGAAGCTGCCTCTTGCGGTGCGCCGCATGGAATCTGAAATAAGAGACTGTCGCAGTTGAAGATGCAAAGACGGAAAGGTAGGAGTATGAAGAAAGGAGAGAAAAGTTGAGAGAGAAGCGAAGCGTGTGAGTTGAAAGAAAGTAAATGGATTGTGGGAGAGCATGCATGCATGCTTTTTTTTTTTTTTTTTTTTTTTCAGTGCGGCTCAATGCAAATGGTAAATGTATGGATAGAGGGGCACTGGTCAAGGAAGAGCTGGATAGTATTTTTTGCTTGGGGCCAGCGTAGAAAGGTCTCTCGTAGATGATCGAGGTTGCCCAAGGCCTCGGCAATCCTGTGAAGACCATCCTTGATCTGGTATAGATCCATACTGACATAGACCAGACGAGGGTTTCTCTGGATGAGAGCCTCCCAGATGTCGACGGTCCAAAGAAGGGTCGTCTTGCGGAAGTAGTCTTCCCAGTAACGGATCTCTCTATCAAAGAATGGACATGCCCGACATTCAGTCCTCTTTGAGAGGAACTCCTCGACGGTCGCATGCGTCAGGTTGGTGCAGGTATCGCCCAGGTACTGGAGGGAATGGACATTGGCGGTGGAGATAGTCCTGATGTGGTGTGCGTACTTGTAGACCTGGCTTCCGCCGAGTTTCTTTGGGAACCAAAACTGAAGCCATTTTTCGAAACGGGATTTTCGGTTGGTTTGGTTCTCGTGGCTGTGGAAGTCAAAGTCGAAGACACAGATGTGTCGATAGAGCTGAGGAATGAAGGTACTGAACCAGGTTCGGTCGACACGGACACAGGCTGCGAGGTCAGGAGGCGTGAGGTCGATTGCGATGAGCTCGGCCAGTTCAGGAATGAGCACAGTGCGTTCGCTCATTGTTCAATCAGGAATGGCAGGTGAATGGGAAAAGAGGACAGGAGAGAGAGTGCGGGGTAGAGTAAGAAGCGAAGGAGGGTGTGCGGGGCAGACTACAGGGACAGAAGAGGCAGTGAGACAGACTTGGTTTACAGCACAGCCGCAGGGTCGATCAACACGCTACATATACACTGTAGATCCTTTATGGCCCACAGAGCAGAGGGTCAGTTAACGGCGAGAGGGGGAAAAGAGAAGAGAGAAGGATCGACGCGAGAAAGAGGGGTCGACGCAAGAGAAGGAGGAGGGGGGAATAGATGTCTCACCCTCGCACGTGGCGCTTGGTCTCCTTCAACAGCGCAATTGGGCGAGTACATTCCCTCGGGTGGGGCTGGCCTGCTCTCTCCTCCACTTTCTTCCTTCCGAATGGTCGCTGTGCATCGTATCATCCCATTTCGTATTTGCTCCGCTGCCCCGCCTTTAAAAAAGAAAGATGTCTACTCTCCGCTCCTTGGCCTCAGTCTCCAGACCCTTCCTCCGCAACTCGCTCAAGATCACTTCTTTCAAGCCCAGCACTGCTGCTGTCCAGCCAAAGGTAACCTCAGCCAGCCAACCAACCACCCTAGACTATTCAGGAGTAAAAACATACCCATCCATTCAATCAGGAACACTCACCATCGCTCCATCGCTCCATCGCATCCACTCTCTTCTCTCCTCTCTCTTCCTCATCATCAAACAAGATCATCTCAAGCATGCTCCATAGAAACTACACCAGTGCTGCCCCCGCGACCTTCCCTGGTCTGGGCCAGCCCGATATGACCAAGGGACCCCTCTACCGCTACGACACTGCCCTCCCCAAACTGCCTGTCCCCACCCTAGAGGAGACCTGCGCACGCTACCTCAAGTCAGTTCGCCCTCTGCTCAACGACAAGGAGTTCGAGGAGACTACTGCCGCCGTTGCCGAGTTCAAGAAGCCCGGTGGTGTCGGTGAAGAGCTCCAGAGGCGCCTGCTCGCCAAGGCTAACGATCCCAAGACCGTCAACTGGCTTGAGGACTGGTGGAACGATCTCGCCTACTTTGGCTACCGTGATCCCGTCGTCATCTATGTCTCGTACTTTTACGTCTACAAGGACGATTCTATCCGCACGAAGCCCACCCAGCGTGCTGCCGCCATCATTCAGGCCGCCATGGACTTCCGTAGACAGGTCGTGGATGAGACTTTGCCACCCGAGATGGCCAGGAAGAGCCCCCTGGACTCCTCGACCTACAAGTACATGTTCAACGCCTGCAGATACCCTGCCAAGCCCAGCGACTTCGAGCTCGCCTTTGACCCCGCCAAGAACAACCACGTCGCCGTCGTCCGCCACAACCAGTTCTTCACCTTTGATCTGATCAAGGATGGCAAGCCTCTGAGCACTGCCGACATCGAGGCCCAGCTGGACGCCATCATCAAGTTGGCTGGCGACCGCAAGGACCCCGCCATCGGTGCTTTGACCTCGGATAACCGTGATATCTGGACCGAGGTATGTGTGCTGATTACTCCGACACTCATTTTTATTCTAAAGCGACAAAAGATTGAACATTCCACAGGACTAGAGCCGACACGGTTTTTCTTGACAAGGAGACAAAAGAGCATTGCAGGAAGCGGACCCATTGGATGCCATCCTTGTCGACCTCATTTATTACGACAATACTTCGCTTCAGCAAGCACGGATCGGCTTCTATAATTTAAAGTTCGGCGTTCGTCGGGGAGGCCGCTGTTTGGTGAATGGTAGATACTTTGGGATCCAACCTGGGCTGGGCCTGATCGTCATTCTCGGCCCGATACTGCAATCAGCGGCAGTGAAAGCAAGGAAACCTCAATTTTGACGGACACAATTCATCCGTTGATGTTTTGTGCCATTTAACACTTGCATTTACTGACTCGACCGAAACTTTTTTTTATTTTATTTTTGCGCTCCATCTACTAGGCCCGTAAGACGTTGATCAACGCTGGCTCTCATAACGAGAAGCTCCTCCGCAAGATCGAGTCCTCGGTTTTCTTGCTCTGCTTGGACGACTCCAGCCTCGTCACTCGTGATGAGATCTCGCGCGCCTGCTGGCACGGAGATGGCCGCAACCGTTTCTTTGACAAGGCCCTCCAATTCATTGTCTTTGAGAACGGCAAGGCCGGTTTCATGGGCGAGGTAGGGAAATGAAAGCAGTTGCTGTTCGATATTCAACGATCATCAGAACTCACAATATACTGCAGGGATACTGACGGAGGTGAAAAATGCATTGGATATCAAAATAGCATTCTACCATGGACGGAACTCCCACCTGCCGCTTGAACGACTATGTCTGCACGTCTTTGGCCAAGAACAAGATCGATCACGGATCTGCCACGGTCTCCTCCAGCTTAGAGGTCCCTCAGAAGCTCAACTTTGCCTTCAACACTGCCGTCCACAAGGCGATCGAGACCTCGGAGAAGAACTTTGAGGAGCTGATCAACAAGCACGGCCTCTATGTCCAGAACTACGAGGGATATGGCAAGGGCTTGATCAAGAAGTTCAAGTGCTCCCCTGATGCCTATGTTCAGATGATCATCCAGCTCGCCTACTACAAGATGCACGGTGTTTCTCGCCCCACCTACGAGTCTGCCCAGGTTCGCAAGTTCCAGCACGGCCGTACTGAGACCTGCCGTACTGTCAGCACTGAGTCAGTTGCTTGGGTCAAGTCCATGGTGGACCCTCATGTCTCTGCTGCTGATAAGACTGCTCTGTTCAAGAAGGCACTCGATTCGCATGTGAGCTACATGGCCAATGCTGTGGAGGGTAAGGGTGTCGATCGTCACCTGCTGGGTCTCCGTCTGTCGCTCAAGTCACACGAGAGCAAGCCTACGATCTTCACCCAGGAGATTTTCAGCCGCTCGAGCCACTGGAACCTGTCGACCTCTCAGCTGTCGTGCGAGTACTTTGATGGTTACGGCTGGGGCGAGGTCGTGCCTGATGGTTACGGAGTTGCCTACATGATCAACGAGAACAACCTCAGCTTCAACGTCGCTGCTTTGAACGAAATGCGTCCTCACCACCTGCACCACTACTTGAAGGAGGCTGCCACTGAGATGAGGAAGCTGTTTGAGCAAACCTTGCTCGAGGCTCCCAAGTCCAAGCTGTAAATCTTGCTCCTTGCAAACAAAAACGAAGCACACTACACACCACTTTATGGTCTAGACAACACATCAATAAAAACAACACATGTATAGATAAGATTGTGCCTTGCTAGTCTATCCTCTGAGTGCAGTATCCTACAAATTGCAAGACGAGTCCACTCGGTGGACATGCTCCTTCAGCTTGAGCGAGAAGCGTTGGCTGTGACATGTTTCAGTCGCGTAAACAAAAAGTGAAACCTGATGGAGCTGCTCAGGTACCACCAGCCATCGAAAAGAAGGGCAATTGATTAGGATCTCCCCGCATTTCGTGCGAGGGCGTTTAGGGGGGAGAGATATGGTTACTACAGAAGGTTCCAATGCCTGAAACAGCATGCAAGAGACAACCGACTGGCAGAAGCAAAGGCATGGATGCAGAGAAAGCAAGAGGAAGTACAGACGCGTATATGTATATACCCTACTGCCGGAGCCTAGCACGGTCGTGTGCAGCCAGGCACACAATGTCCTGGGTCGGTCGGAAGCAGCTACCCCGCATTTTTCTAGTTCCGTTGTAAAAAAAACTGGGGCCCAGCTCAGTTCCGTCTTGTTCCTCGATCATCGGAACCGCTCCGACGCCTCCGTGGTCCCCAGTTTTTTGTAAATGTTTACCCCGTATGCTTCTCCACATTCCTTTGTTATTAATACAAATCCCCCCTATGTGCTTCATTGTTTCCTAGAAACGTTTATATACCGGTCGTTCTCTGCCTTCTTCATGCTTTTTTTTTTTTTATTCTACAGCCACACTCATCCATCTCCACTCTTTTCTTCCACCGAACGGACACTACCTCTTCTTCCAAAGAACTCATATCTCCTCTCAAAAACAAACAACAATGGCCAACCCCACTGTCAACGTCTACCTCGACAAGCAAGAGTACGGAAAGGACAGGGTCCGTCTGCTCAAGGTCCATCGCGACTCCAAGGTTCATCGAGTCGACGATCTCACGATCCGCTGCCTTCTCTCCGGCGCCTCCTTCACGACCTCCTACACAGAGGCCTCGAACAAGGCCGTCGTCGCAACGGATTCCGTCAAGAACACCTGCTATGTCCTCGCCAAATCCTCCAAGGTCGTCGACACGCTCGAACTCTTCGCTGCCGAGATCGCCAACCATTTCCTGAACACCTACGCCTGGGTCGAGGGCGCTCATGTCACGATCATCCGCCACCGCTGGGCCCGCATGATCATCGACGGCAAGCCCCACACACACTCTTTCTGGCGTGATGGTGATGAGACCCGTCAGACCGACATCTTCATCAAGCGTGGCGCCAGCGGCCGCCGATCCGTCGAGCTCAAATCCGCGATCGCGGGATTGTTGGTTCTCAAGACCACAGGTTCGTCGTTCGAGGATTTTGTGCGCGACGAGTACACGACCTTAGCCGAAGCCAAGGACCGTATCCTCTCGACCTGTGTCGATGCGAACTGGGAGTTCAATGTGCCCTCGGCCTCGACCGAGAACCTGTTATCGAACATGGCCCAGATCCCATTCAACAAGATCTATGACTCTGTAAGGGATGTGACCTGCAAGACCTTTGCCGAGGACGAGTCGGCCTCGGTCCAGGCGACGCTCTACAAGATGGCGGCCCAGTCGATCCAGAACTGGAAGTGGTTGGACCGTGTCTCGTACGCATTGCCCAACCGTCATTTCTTTGCGGTTGATTTGAGCTACTTCAGGGGCACGAAGAACTTGGCGGAGCATGCGGATGTCTACCAGCCCCTCTCCGACCCTTCGGGCTTGATCAGCGCGACCGTCGCACGCGCTCCTGATACCTCTGCTCGTCTGTAAAAGATTGCGGTTTTTTTCATATTATTTTTCAGCGAGATCTAGACCATGCTGATTATTTTCGTGGGTAGAAGTAGCGGAGGAGCAAAACGCATACATTAAAAGCATACCAGTGTAAATACTTATCACAACTTCACTCGACCCTTCAACTGCAATTGCTATGTTTGTACATTAAAAAAAAATATGCTTGCATGCACGATGATCACTACTTTCCCTTCCTTTCTCTTTCTCTTCCTTTGTCGTCGCTAGCCTTACTCCTGCTTGCTGCCCTTCCCCTCCTCCTTCGTCTCCTCCTTCTTCTCTTCCGTCTTCTTACTAGCGCCTACGCTCTTGCTGTTCGGGTTATTCGCCAGCTCCTCAATTCCATCCACATCTACAATCCCCTTCACATCTTCATTTTCGACCGCGTTCATGATCGCCCTCGCCAAAGTCTCCATGCTCGCCGGTGGTGTCGACATTGCTTGTGCAAACGGAATTGTACCCCTCAACGAGTTGCCGAGCACCGCGCTCGAGATCTGAAGCAATCCTGCCAGGGGCAACGTGATAGGTCTTTCGGGCGTGGACAAGAATCCGGGACGGAAGATGATGGGCCGGAAACCGGATGGGTGGGTCAATAAAGCATGTTCGGCCTCGCGTTTCGTGGTGATGTAGCGGTTAGGGACCATGGGTGGTGAGAATGCTGCAGAGATGTATACGAAGCTGTCGACACCCGCCTTGCCTGCCTCGTTTGCCACCGTGATCGCTAATATTTATGAGAAGTTCCTATGGTTAGTGACACATTGTAAATGCCTCCCTCTATTCGTCTGAATATCTATACATCGTCCTTCGTACCGGTGTCGCGGTTGACCTTCTCATAGGTGAGTCCAGACTTGGGCGTCTTTGAGGTATCGAGTGGGTTCTGCCCACGGAACGTAGACTGCACGTTCTTAGTGAGGTCGTTCAGGGATTGACTGTGAAGGATCTCCTTGTAGTTGTCCTCGAGCAGAAGGCCGACTGTGTGAACGACCGCGTTGGTACCAACGATCGTGTCCTTGTAAGAATTCGGTTCCAGTGAATCGCCCTTCGCCCAATTGACCTATAGCAACACAAAAAACAAAGTTTCAGTTGGTCAATGCGGATCACTGTACTTGGTGCAAATTGGTTGACTGGTAAGCTTAGGAATAGGGTGCCCATTGCTGATACCTTCTGTGTCCATCCCTGAGGTGCAACGAAGTCGGCCTTGGTGGCTTCGGTCATAGTGGGCTTTCCTCGTCGGCTATTTGATAACGATGACATAAATAGTAAATAGGCCAATATGGAACAGAATGGTGGAGACATTGTAGTTGTGTTGGTCATCTTTGAGTACCTCAAGCTGGTGACATCCCATCCTCTGGCGACAGCCAGCTTGCAGACCTGGAATCCTAGAATGGCGTTCGGGTATTCCACAAGAGGAAGGAGGGCGTTAACGATGTATTTGCAAATTTAATGAATGTAAGGACAAATACTCCAAACTCGACGTTACCAACTCCACCCGTTCCACCGACGACCAGCAGTTTCTTGGCCAAAGCTTGGATTGAGGGAGAGACCATGACTTGAATGCGATGTGTTGTGATTGAGTTTTTGAATGCAAAAGTATGGGAAAATTGGAATGAAAGGAAGGGTTGGATGAGAAGAGCTGAGGTTGCGATCCGCTTGCCTTTAAAAAAAACCCAGCGCATTCCGCAGAGGGGGGTGACTGCCATATGTCGCGACTATCCCGTACGGAAATACTGGCGCGGTACGCCCAAACGCGCTTCTTTGTTGGGATGGTTGGCGTCCAGTTTCACTTGGTGCAATTGGAGCCTTCGTTCAATTGCAATCATTGCAATCACTGCGGGAAATAAGGGTGGTCCCTGCTCAGCGCGAATTGATTGGTCAATTGCATCTCCTATGAAACAGAAACCGACCAACCAAGCCCAACTCTTGCCAAAGTCATACGTTCGGCGTGATTCTTTTAATCTTCCCATCAACCCATTGCACTCCATTACCGACATCCACATCGACATCCACATCCAAAAGAACAGGCTGCCTGCACTCCCAGCAATAAATACAAGTACACACATCCTTTGTCCCTATTCGCACCTCAGATTCACCGTTGACACTCAACCACACCAAACACCGCTACCGCTCCAATTTTCACACGCTTCAAAAAACATACTGGGACTTACGCCGAACTGGAACACCAAGCATGAAATTCCTCGAATATCCCGGCCTCGACGACATCAACAGTGCCCTCAACTTTGACACGCCCGAATGCAAAGTACACGGACGTATCGAACCATACTCGTGTAAGGCTCTCAACCACCAGAGTTCTAAAAGGTCTATGCTCAAGTAGCGGACACAATTGACGTGCATCACCCCAACCTTTTCTCCTCAGCCTTTTTACAAAGAGCACTGGGCGAAGCATAACCTTGTCATGTCCTCTGCAGCCTCAACGCAACTATCATTCGATGCCCCTCTGCAGTTCCCACAAAAAAACCTTCCCTTCTCCACACTTTGACAATGCGCTTTCAAAAACGAACTCTTATCAACGTTAATCTAGCCGTGCTAATCCCATGTTCCTGTCTCTACTTTTATTTTATTTTATTCTTTTCCTTCCTCTCAACAGGCAAGGCAGCAGGAGCAGACAAGAAATTGTACAAGCAATTGGAGAACAAATATGATCCGTCCTCGAACAACATGCTGAGTCCTCCGGATGATGACGGATTTAGTATTCGAAACATCATCTCACCCTTCGGACCCATGGACCAACCCGCCTCCCGAAAGACGCTATTTTATCTGATCGGAACCCTGAATGCCTCTTTCCCAGATTATGACTTCTCGTGCGTTCAGCTTCTTTCTTTTTTTTTTTTTTTTTTTTTTCGACGATATTATGCTTGGATAGCTCTAGTTGGAATGCTGACCGATGGAATTTGGCATATGCTAATACTACGTTCTGGTCCTTCATTACCTGTTTCGGTGAACGAGTAGCGATGTGAAACCGGAGCAATTTCGAAAAGAGCCCTCGATCTCGATCGTGGTGAATTCCATCAACGCAACGCTGTTCAACCACGGGAACGAGCGTGCGGTGAAGGAATTGCGCCTGTGGGACTCGATCGACCAATTGATCGATCTTCAGGACTCGGATGTATACTCCTATAACCCGGAAAGTGACTCGGACCCGAATGATGAGGAAGGTGGTGGCACCCTGTAAGTTTGACTGCGTTTGCTTCCATTTTTTTTTTGGCATCAAATGGAATATGTGCGTGGTGATGATACAGATTCTGACCAGAAAAGAAAAAACACGTACGCGTGATAATCAATTTTAGGTGGTCATTCAACTACTTCTTCTTCAACCGGAAACTGAAGCGAATTATCTATTTCACGATGCGAGGGGTCAGCTACGGCGTCATGACAGAGGAGGATGTCGATGAGGACGACGATAACTTTTCGAACACGGATGATGACGAGAACTCTGGATTTGGACATCGTCGGAAACGGTATGTCGGGCGAACGGAATTTCTTAAACAAGAAAAGTACTTGAGTCACTTCGTAGCCTGTTCTCTCTTTCCCTTTCTCCTCATGACATAATTTGGGGGCTTTTTTTTTTTTTTTTTTTTGTATGTTAGATACGATGCGGACGAGGACGACTTCATTGCGGGAGATATGGATATGCAGTAGAATTCCTCAAAAGGAATTTGATCCGCATCCATGGCGACCTTCAGGAAGGGAGCCCCTATGGTTCAGATCCATCCCAGGAAATCGTCCGAGGATATTGCATAATGTCTCCACAGAACATCGCCCAGGAAGCAAGGAAAAGACTTGGCGACTTCTGGTTTTGCAAGTAGATACTATCAAATCATCATAAAGAAGATTTGGTCTGCATTGCTATGCAGGGGATATTTTTATATGAAAATCGTACAGATTGCAAAAGTGGACCGATCATGTCTTGAGTATACCACTGTATCCTACTCAAACAAAAAGAGCCTACTCATATGGGCGGCAGCTCTGGCACAGCCCCATAGACCTGCTTAAATGCATCTCCATACTTGGACAACCACGCAACCCTGGCCTGCCGTCGTCGCTCGACCCGCTCCTCCTCTGTCTCCTGGTCATCATCCTCATCATCCTCATCCTCGTCATCATCATACTCCATATCCTCCTCCTCCTCATCCTCATCTTCATCCTCTTCCTGCACATCCGCATCTTCGCCGTTCCTGTGATCGCGACTAGACAGATCCTGATCCGTACGGATGATGCGCACAGGGCTCTGCACCTTGATCTGGAAATCCAAATGCTGCTTCTCGAGCGGAGATAAACGGCTGGGATGGCTATCGAAGGGGTGGTGCAGACGTGCTCGCGGGCTGGCAGAGCTCGGGCTCCGCGCAATCGTCGTCACTCCATTGCCAAGGCTCTGGTGTTGTTGAGTCGTCATTGCAGTGATAGAGCTTCTGGTTCTCTGTGTCAAAACGAGCGGTCTCTCGAGCACGACGTTTGAATGGGGGTCAGACATACCGCGGTTGACGGGTGAGAACGATGGCGAAGTAGTCAGGGGAGATGCTGCAGCTGCGGAACGGCCGAACGTCATGTTAACACCCGCCGCTGAGAAGGTTCCAGGGTGACCCATCACCGGAACTGCGGGAGATGTCGAAGTTCCATTGCCCTGCATCAAATGTTGATAATGGTTATGGTACTCCAGATCCGGGAAGGAGACCTGGGAGGCTCTGGGTGAAGGCGCTGGTGTTGATCCCTTTGCAAACGTAACCTTCTTCCTCCGCAAGGGCGCAAACGTCTTCAATCCATTTGCTCCATCCAAAGAGACGACTCTTCGCTTTTTGAGACACGACTTGAGTGGCCGCGGAGGCGGCAACTGAGATGTCTGGGACAGTCGTCTCCTGCGCAGCACAGCGCCACCATGACTCCCATTGCCACTGTCGTTGATGTTGTTGGCTCCCTCGCCCGTCATCACTGCAGCCGTATGGCCCACTGACGAAAGCAATGTCAGCGCCGAGAGCGTTGTTGCTGCTAGAGTGAACGCCGTAGACTGCTGTTGTGGCGAGAGCAAAGACAAGTTCGTATTCGATCCATTCGGCGAGATCGATCCACGAGCTCGCAGAAGTGGGGATGATAAAGACTTTGCAATCTTGGCGACGAGACCGTGATTCGATCGGCTGTCACTACTACAGCTGCTGCTATCATCGTCGCGGGGTGTACTGCTCGCGCTCAGAGAGCGGAAATTCGAGGCCATATTCTGGTGTCCGTAAGAAGGTTGCTGCTGACGAGGTGAACTCGATACGCCCTTGGTCTGAGCAGCACCTGAACCAAACAGCTCAGAAACCGGAGATGAGCACATCACAATGGGCGTGGTCATCTTCATCTCACTGCTGGTGACGCTATTGCTGCTGGCACTATCGCCACCGCCGAGCGATTTTAAGGCATCTGGGAATGCCATTACCTGTGCTGAAGGAGAGGGCAATGCTGCAGATGTGAGGTCGAACAAGAGGGGCAATGCTGGCTGAACGCTGATCGAGGATGTACCCCCAATGCTCGAAGAACGATCTGACCCATGAAACGACGCTGGGGAGCAAGGAGCTGAGCCGGCCCGTGATAGCGAATCCTTGTCGTGTGGAGGATGTCGATTGGAATTGTTGTTTTTAACAAAGGTTTTGGTGCTGTTGACGGTAATCTTTGGAATAGCATCACCACCTTTTAAGATCACTGTGCTTCCTTCTGATTTTCTGTACCGAAGTGGTACTTTTGGTGTAATTGAGGATTCCTTGCCCATGAATACAGCCGCGATTCGTGCCACGTTTGATTTGAACGCCTCGGACTCCATCTTGGACAGGCGCGAGCTCGAGACGGTCCCCTCGATTTCCCTTTTCGTGGCGCTTGAATTCTGTTTGAGTCCTAAATCGATCCTGGAAACGGAAGTTACCTTCTTGTTTGAGTCCATCAAGGTCGCTCGAACGACTTGGTCCTTAGAAGAGATGCCAGAAAACTTGTCCTGTATGGCCTTGAGACTTGAGCTGCGAATGTTGACGATGAATTTTGGAGTATCCTCCGGGTCCTTTGAAGAAGCGGCCTTGTCTTGAGATTGCTCCCCGGCTGT
This sequence comes from Gamsiella multidivaricata, assembly GCF_025024155.1. Classification (NCBI taxonomy): domain Eukaryota; kingdom Fungi; phylum Mortierellomycota; class Mortierellomycetes; order Mortierellales; family Mortierellaceae; genus Gamsiella; species Gamsiella multidivaricata. The sequence goes on from NW_026251834.1 coordinate 51,255, forward strand.
GCTTTCAGGCAGATTTAGCACCTTGTGTGACTCCTTGACGTCGATCGCCGTTACATCCGCCGCTCTAAAATCCTTCTCAGTTGAGCCCATATCTTCATCCTTTTCTGCCATGCTGCTGTCGTCGCTGTCAGGCGCCTTCACTTCCGCGCCATTGTCCGCATCCGAGGTCGCGATCTCCTTGTTCAGGTTCAATCTATCCAAGGTGGACATAGCACTCAGATCTGGAGATTGACTTTCTATTCGCTTGATAAGGATAGGCACAGGTGGCATCGCGATTTGAACAGAATTGGAAACACACGAGATCGCGCCAGAGATGGTTGAAATCCGATTGTGATTGTACTGCGAGACAATCTCGATCGGCAACTCCAGAAACGCACCCATGCGGCCCTTGAAGAAGAATTTGATTACGAACATGTACTCGACCTTCATAAGTTCGCGTTCCAAAATCGTCAATGCATTTTCCTATAATGAAAAGAATATAAGAAAGCTGGTCAACGTGCAATCCAATTTGATGCAACGGACAAGAGAAGTAGCTGTCTTACAGGGATGCGCATGCTCAGCTTGTATACCGACAAGGACTTTGCTGTCCTAAAATCTTCATAGTCTTCGTAATATCCCTTCAGATGGTTATCGTTTGCGTGGCTCTCCTCCGATTGCGCCGGGACGTAATCCTTCGCGATCTTCACCACATGCGTGTCAACCAGTTTCCGCCGCGATGTCTCCTTCGCTGCAGCATTCTTCTCCATTACTTCCTGCGCACCCTCAATCTCCTCAGACATCCTAGCTCTTGAAGCTATCGGCGACACAACCGCACATGCGTCATCATGGTCGAGCAGCGAAAACACCTGGATGGTCTCCACAAGCGAGACCTTGATATCCACAACCTTCATCAGATCAGATTTGACAATAAACATGTCTAGAGTCACTTGGTCCCCCGCTGCTACCACAGATTTGTCAATGTGAGCTCCGAACCCTACCTCGTCCAGTCCATCAGAACTCTTTCTCCGCATATTACTCTGACGGGTACGTCCACTTGTGTACTGTATGTGCGGCTGTAGTTGTACCTGCTCTAGTTCCATCTTTCGCTGCTTCAGCTGCTGTTGACGATACGGATCTTCTGCCGAGATCATCCCATCATCCTGAAAACACGTGTTATGGCTCGCCGCCGACACCTTCTCTTCCGAGAGTTGCAGTTGCAACTGCAGAGAACCCATTGCGTGCATTGCGGTTTGCGACCTCATCATCGTCTGCGCCTCAAAAGGAAACAGGCTATTCCCAGCCGCTACAGATGATCCGGGTCCTACGGCCGTCGTTGATTGGAACGATCTCTGTCTCTGGTGCTGCTGATGATGATGGCGACGGCTCTGCTCATGGCTATGGCTCCGCTGGTGACGATACCTTCCATATCCGTGGCTATTGCTATAGGTATAATGATGATGCTGGCTCGATGTTGCAGGCCCAAGTCCCCAGAGACTGTAGGGTTTTACAACGGCTGTGCCCAGAACAGAGTTGGCCTTGAGAATCACGAAGCGTACGCTGGAAGAGGTCTTGGATGTACCCGAGGATGTGGAGATGGTAGAGTAGGTCGGTGAACGCCTGACGTCTGCCTCGTTGGAGATGAACTGCAAAGGTCCTTCAGGGCCGATACCGCACGGGGATGCGGTTTTAGTGGCGGCACAGATTTGGACAAGCTCAAAGAGCGAGACAGGTAGAGGGTGCTGGAGCACAAACATTTCTTTTCCGAGACGAATATGGACATTTCTGAGTGTGGAAAATGAGGAGACCCACGAACGGTGTTAGATGATATTATTGAAGTCCATAGAAGTGAAAAGAAATAGTCCCCTATGGTCAATAATTGCCAATAGTCGATAGTCGATGGTTGACGAACGCTAAAATAGACTTACGCTGTCAGTTGATAGCTAATAGAGGCGTGGGCGCTCTTGAATGTGCCGCTGACCTTTTCGGGGACGCGCATCTGGAAGGATATCCCCTGGCAGGTTCCTGGGGCGATACATCCTGACTGAAACGACTCTGGCACCTCAGAAGTAGGAGAATCGAGGGCAGAGGTGGCAGATGTATGAGTGTTTGTTCGGATAAAGGACGGGGCTATTGGGACATCGGAAGAGGGCGAAGCAGATGCAGAAGTCGATGCAGGAGTAGAAGATGAAGAAGCCGAAGAAGACGAAGAAGAGGAAGTGCCATGTACCCATTTGAGCTCCTCCAAAGGCAGAACCTGAGTTTTGTGCAAAAAGCAATGCTGCTCGGCTCGCGCTCGTGAAAGAAGCCCGGCTCCTGTTGTCACTTCTGCATTAAAAAAAAAAAAAAAAAAAAGTGGGGGGTACAAATCCCTGTCAATTTTTCGTGCCTTCGCCAAGTTTTCGTGTCTTCGCCAATTTTTCGTGCCTTCGCCATCTTCCTCGCCAGCTATTTTTACATTTCAGCACTCTTGGGCCCGTACCTTCAACCCCAATAAGGTCCACTTCAATATGTTCGACATGGACTATGCGGTTATCGTATAACGATTGTTTCTGCGCTTCTTTTCTCTTCTTGTTCTTGCTCAGGGTCTTTTTCGTCTTCAGTTCCGATTCTGTCAGCTCCCTTGCGCTGATTACTAGTACACCTCGCAACATCTCGCCTCCGGCCTTTACTGGTTCTGGCAATCTCCAGTCCAACTTTACAGCCGGATGCTTGACCAGCATCTTGCACACACGGGGCCGCTCCGAGGACTGTATGCCATGGCTATGAGTGGAATGGTCGCGATCAGGCTGACCATGCTGGTAACGTTGATGCTCCTGCTGCTGTTCGTAATCATTTTTAGTGTAGGTGCAATTTCCAGCTGGTCCTGCTCTGTGTTTTTCCGGAGCTGACGATGGCGAAGTCGACGGGTCGGGAATCGAAGGCGTCTTTGGCGATGGAATCGAGTTTACGGTGAAAGGCAAGGGGTCAGAACTAGGCGTTGAGGAGGATGAGGATGGGGACAAATGGGACGGGTCAGCTACCGTGCGGGATGGACACTGTTGTTTTCCATGTTGAGGGCATGGGGTTGTTGATATGGTCAGCAATTGTGGTGTACGGATGCTGCAGCACTTTAATGTAGGGTCGACTAATAAACCCCACGATCCATTCTCCGCTCTTCGAATTCTTTTGCCTGTAAATCCCTCATCGGCTACGGCACTTTTCTGCTGTCCCTTATCCTGCGCTTCATCGTAACGGTCTAAATGTCCTTGCGAGTGCTCGTTAGAAGGGACGATCCCAACTTTTGAATAAGAGAAACGCTTGTTATTTTTGTGTTTTTTGTTGAAGTGGCCGTTGCCTGCATTGTGACATTGTTGGTGAAGGTGTTGTTGGTGGTGGTGAGGGAGTCGGTGATGGTGCGTATAGGAATGGCTAAAGTGCTGTCGAGAGGGCGAGTGCATTTGTTGACCTAGTGTTTGTTGTTGTTTTTCTTTTGTTTTTTCGCCTTGGTGCATTAGCTGTTTTTTCTTTGTTGTATCTGTGGTGGCGATGGTTGTCAATGCGAAGCGGGGCTGAGCGCCTGTGCAAGCATCGCACAGCATATCCGGCGCAACTTTGACAGTGGCCTGGATCTTCAGTTCTTCGCCATTCTGGCGATCTAGACGCCGCTGCTTTATAGGGTCGCTGGTTGTCTCGACTAATGTCTCTTTGAAATTTTCGGAGGCCAATGTTGCCGTTGCTGTTGCTGTTGTCACTATGTCACTGAGGGTGTTGGGATAATGAATCATGGACTGGGACGATTCTAGCAAAACAAGACTTGCGTCATTCATTGTTGAGTGCAGGCTGGAGGGCATAAAGGTATTCGCTGGTGAGCAATGGTATCGGCTTTGTCGCTGTAGTTTTCTGATCAACCGGATGCTGCAAGGAGAGATCAGTTGAGAATCAAAAGCGTTGGTAGGCGAAGTTGAAAGGGACAAAACAAACAGAATAAAAATAGGAAAGCGAAGTGTGTGAAAATGTCATAGAGGCGTTCAATAGGTCAGAAGGAGGATGTAATTGAGTGCAACATTAGTCGTCTCTCTATTATCGCATGACTCTATACTGCATCAACCGCCTTTTTTTGCTGTTGTTCATTCTTTACTGCCAGCTCCTCGATCGAGTAAGGATCTGCTTCTGCAAGTAAACAATACGAAGCAGCACAATGACGCGTGGGAACCGTGGCGAACGACCAGGATGAAGGTACGGAAACGGTAGTGGAAAGAAAAAAAGGTCGACGATTGGATGTGGCGGTATCCAATTCATAATTCCTTGAGTCTAATTACTGTTCTTACTCAGAGAGGGCGAGGGAGAAAGGCGAGTTATGTTTACCTCTTTGCGGGAAGGGAGAGGGTAGTGAGATGATGACGAAAAGCAGGGGGGAGGGAGCAGTAGCAGTTGGATGCTAGACAAAACATATGCAGTTGAAAATGAGGCTCAGTGTCAGGAAGAGGTGGAGTTGCAAGCAGCAATTCAGGCAAACAAAAATCGGACGCAGAGAGAGACGCAGAAAGAGAGAGAAGACGAATGTCTGTGCAACACAACGAACGACACATAAACCAAGCCATTCACACACGCATCGACACCGCGTCTTCCCTCAGTCGCTCATCCACTCATTCATATCCACATCGGTACATATATTCCAGTTCCGTTTCTTGACCAGCACCGACAAAGGCAAGGACCATAGCTATACAGATACATCTACGCTAGACAGAGGGTCATGTTTCAGGGTGCATCAGAACAGATTTTGATTCCTAGAAAAGCGCATTTTTTATTTTTATTTTATAAGCTTCTATCAAAAGTATATTTGAAGGTAAGAAATGTCTAAGTCTATTTAAGTGGATGTACAAAACTGTTCTCAGATTTTGGCGGGAAAAAAAAAAAGACAAATCTGTGACACAAACAAAAAGGGCACTCAAGGGAGCTGCACCTTCATCGACGCACAATCGTCGTAATTGCGATCCTTTGTTTGGCTGGCCGTCCTGTTAATTGCCGCCTTGACCTTGCCCGGCGGCAGGAGGCGCTGGAGCTGCGTGCACTGGAGGTCCCAGTGGTGGGTTATTGTTAGGTTGGTGTGGGGTCACATTAACAATATCGGCCGAAAGATGTTCATTGTCCGGGCGGCTGCTGCTCTTAATGAGCTTTGCAGAGTTCATCATGTCGGTTAAAGATACTCCTTCTTTGATGAGCGGGTTGGATTTGGCCTTGGAGGACAGATGCTGTCAAAAAGCTTGTTGAGGCGGACAAGACGGAGTGGGGATCGAAGATGGCGACGGGTGTTGAAGAACTTCGAGCTGTGGTTGCAAGCAAAACAGAACAGACGAAACCGGAGGTATTTATGTGAAGGGCAGGTGAATATGCGATGTTGGCTTGCAGAGGCGGATCAAATGAAGGATGCTGAAGGCGATGAGGGAAAAAAATAGGTACAAATCCCTTTCTTTTATATGTAGTACCACTATGATGACTTTGCTCTTCTGCTTTGATGGCTATTGCTGGTTATTGCTGCTATTCTTCTCTATAGTAGGGCCATTTTGATGGTGGCAAAGGTTGATAAATTCCCGATTTGAAGAAAGGGCAATGAGATAAAAAAAGAGATGGGCGAAGGTCAGGTGGCAAAGCGAGGGAATTAGTCGAAAGAGACCCTGGAATAACTTAGAAGTCCAGTGGAAAGACACTCTTATCCTATGTAGTGGGTTCGTCATTTTTTTTGCTGCAATTGCTTCCAATCGATATAAAAGGACAATACCGACTGAATCTAAGCGGTGGCATATCGATTCTCAGAGAAACGAAGCAGGCGAGAGAAAAATGTATGCTGTAAGCTGGCATTAGGCATCCAGCTGCATCCTCTCCTAGTATAGCGGTCGACTCAGTCCTCGTTTACTCATCAATCTTGCGTCTATGGGCCATTCAGGTGCGGTAGTCTCGAGACCTATTTCCTTCCAGAGTCGCGCGTATTTTGAATTTCCAATATTCAGGACCAAATTTATCTACGCGTGTTCCTGAATAACCTAATTGCTTTTAGACTACCATTGATCTCTGCACATGGACGAGTCTTAGCATAGCATACACGAACAGCGGCGTACAACACCGAAACTATGGGCAACACCGCAGAAAGTATGCGAGCAGTCATTTGCTCCACAGTGAGTTCGAACGGTTTCAGAGACTCTGCATGAACTCGCTGCGCAAAATAGGATTACAGAGAGTCACCGGATACTCCAGGCGGATATTGTTTCGCTATAACGGGGGATTAAACAGACAGGGATAAAACTGATGAGGAATACGACTGGACTAAAATAAAAAAAAAATGAGTGGCCATCCAGTCGCTCACGGTTTCGGCCATTTGGAAAGAAGTACACCGTCGCGGGAAGGTTTTGACATACCTTTTTGATCGATTCCCATGAAAAATGCCCCCTTTTGTGCGAAAATGACTGTTTGCCTGCTTGTGTTTCCATTGTCCCAAATGAGGTTGTCGATGGACCCTTTTGTCATACCCTGCCGTCAAAAGGGCTAAAGTGGGCACAATGTTTTGTCTTGTACGATGTTAATTGGGAACACCACTCATTTTTTTGCCATAACTCTAGGACAGAATGAAGAGAATCCAGCTCTGCAGCCACCAAGTTTTAGTCTATATAAGAGTATTGTTTGCTCAATTGGCCTCGATAAAGCAAACCTTCCATTGCCTTTCTAGCCTTTCATCATTGCGGCCGACTCCGCCAATTGATGATTTTGTCCTTGGTCATGAGGGGAAAAAAAATCGCATTTTGATGTGCTAATGCTAGCATGAAATGGCGTAGATTTGTGTGGAAAACGCGCCGGCACACAAATGGACAGCATACCAGTAAGCCGGTCGACGCGGGTGTTTCTTTAATTCACCAACACCTAGTTATGCTGCAGCACAACGTACGTACCATTGTTTTTCTTATACCATAGGCAAAATTCACGGGGTCCTCCCTTCTTTTACAATGAGCCGCAAACGCAGGAAAAAAAATGTAGAAAAAAAAAGAGTTCCTATGTAAGTTTTACCTCATGACCGAGCTGTAATCAGCTATGGAAAGGAAAAATGGAAAGGGACAATGGAAAGGGACAATGGACAGGGATAACAGAAAAACTGCGCCAAATATTGGATTCAATACAACTATGCAAGCAAAGTGGCAGTAATGAAAGGCGCGATTTTGGGAAAACCAACTAACTCAGCCTCGGGAGCCGCCTGTCGACTCTTCTCGGTGCGCCTTATGGTCCCAACGAGACGATAAGGCATTACACATGCTAAACGGACAACTTATGCAGGCCGGTTTTTTTCCGTGTGTAAGCAAAGAAAAATAAAAAGATGAAAAGCTGGAGTATTGCAATTTTGGAACTTCAGATGTATATTCAGCCTCAAGGAAAAATAACATTTTCATGCAACATTTGCCTCGATTCCCCGAGTCTACTTTGATTGCCCTTGCATCCTTTTAACCCTAAAAAACGAAGACCTCATTATCAATGATAGCGACCTGCCTGCATTCAATGATGCTCCGATTGAATACCAAGGTTCTATGTTTTTAACACTTTCTCATGAAGATTACGGCTTTTGCTTTGGCGCCGCGTGTGTTTTTTTTTTTTTTTTCAAAGGCTCTTTTATTACCTTTTTTATTACTGAAGCATATCTTCACGAGCAATTTACCTGAGGTAGGTAAGGCTGGAGAGGGAGATGTCGAGGAATAATGCACTTTTTTTTTTTTGTTCTCTCTTGATAAATCTCGTTCTATAAAGCGGTGAGTTTTGACATTCAGGGGATCATGGACGAAAATCTAATTCAACGAGGCGATGGTTGCCCGTCTCTTGCTAGGTACTGGTCGCAATGGCCTGGTTTGCGACGTAAAAAGTTACGCCAAAAAATGTACCCGCAAGCGACATGGCGGCAGCACATGAAGTAGGACCCATACCGCAGCAGCGAGCTATGATATCGTCGTCTTGATCACGATGAGATTCTTGCAAGATATCCAACTCGTGTTGGGAGTTGTCGATGTCGCTAGTCACAGGGGGGGTTTGCTCCTCTAGCACCAGTGCATGGAGTTGCTGCTCGATCTGCTGGATCTGGGCATCCTCCAATGGCAGCAGGAGGATCCCTGGGAGGGGCTGCTGGAGCTTAGGTGGAGCGGGGACTGGAGCAGCAGGTGTTCGGATCGTTGGGTTTTGCCCATGAATGGGGAAACGTCGTGAAGTAAAATTCATGGCGGGTATTGTAGAAAATGAAGGAAATACAGTAGTGAAAAAAAGTAAAAGCGAAAGTGAAAGTGAAAGGGGAAAGAGCGCAGGGTGCAGGGTCTATGGAGGCTGATGAATGGTGGTGTGGAGGAGTCCCTGTTTTATATACTTCTCGTCGATCTATCCCTGATTCATTTTTGTATTGTATATGTACATCGTGGAAAAAAATGCTTTGCACATGGTTCCTGACTAGCCAGAGAGCGAGTGGGAAAGAACGAAGGATGACTTTGTCTTCCAAAGCCAAATGCTCTCAGCTATTTGTGCATGATCCTTTGGGCAATAACGACCATTGTACCCGTCGACTTTACTCTCAGAGAGAATTGTGTCCTTTGCGGAACTTCTCTTCATCTCCGTCGATTTCGGCTACAAGAGTGTGGATGAAATTCATGAAGCAATCCTCCTTTGATTGATTGAAGTTAAGAACGCTCCAATAGAGGCCATTTATGTCATGTCACACACAGCCAGAGAGTAAAGTAGAGTTTAGGACTATTTACTATTATTATTTCATGTGCCTGTGAATATAGACGTTATTTATGATGGGACGATGTGCGCTTGCGAGTGTTCGACCAAGAGGGGGATCGGCGATGAAAATGGCTCCCTCAAGGAACAAAAGAAAGGATATCAAAAGAAAACCGGTGAAGAATTTTGAACTCGACATCACCATTGCTCCATCTATCCAGGAAAAGCACACCAAGCGGGAGACGGTAGGCGAAATAGCGGTCCTCGGTATCGACGGAAGCTACTTGTTCATTGTCGAGAGTCGTATCAATTGCTCGATCGGGCCAGGGTAAACCTTGGTAGTCTTGCTCGTCTGAAGGCCCGTTTGTTCCTCAACGGTCATGTTTTCGGATGGCCCTTTGGTCGAGAGATCTGCATCGGATGATGCAGCGGTAAGGATAGGCAGGGGTTCGGCAGCAATTACGGTATCGGGCGGAAGGACATCGAGAGAGGGGTTGCAAGAACGGTTGGGAAAGCGGTGGGCAGTGGCAGATATATAAACTTTTCGAAGAGAGGTACGGGTGTGAATGGAAGGGTAGGTCTGGGTGGGTGGGTGCGAAGTGAGGAAGTGGGAGGGGAAAACAAATAATCCAAAAAGTAGTGTCCAGGTCCGGGTATCAAATGAGTGGTGCGGTTGGAGTACGAAGGGTATCCGCTTGGGGCAGGCTTAAGGATGACTTAGTTACGGTTGGCTATGGCCTTGTAGAGGAGGTAAAAGCAGAGCGGGGTGCCCACTGATACTACAGCCCCAATCCAATACTTCGGACAGTACATCGTACACACCATAGTGTCTTCACCATTGTTGGTAAGAACATCCTCGTTTGGAGGGGCAAGGACGTTAGAGGGCTGCTCCCCTGCCGAAAAGTCATGAACATCGATCACAACGGCATCTGGAGGCATCACCATCTCGTCTGCCGCCATATCAGCTTGAGGGTCGGCCGGGACAGCGTGCTGGTTAGGTAGACTATCACCGGGGACGGCGGCAGTATTATTAAATCGTCTGGAGCTGGAACTAAACATGACTGGCAATTGCGGAAATGGAGGGGTTGGTCGTAAATGAAGGGATGAAGACGAGCAAGGCCGTTGGTCGTGGTCGTCGTCAGGGATGTGTGTAGAGGGAAGAGGAAGTAGGAAGACAAAGAAAGAAAAAAAGAGAGCAATTATACATTTTTTGAACCTTTAGTTGCATATCATAAACACACACACAGTCCAGTTATTCCCTCATTAAAATACATGAGTATACAACCACACTTTTGGTGTGCTGGAACTTTTAGAACCGCGAGAAGGTTCGGTGTTTGATATAAGAAGACTTGTGAGGACATTTGGACACATTCCATCGAAAGCGAAGTTTTTCCTAGCAGCGACTATACTACAGTATTCAACAGCGTGCGGTCACCAAATGCGGATTATACCAACAACACCATAGAAAAGCTGCACGTTATCTTCTCCATGCCTATTCTTTGCATCCATCCAACAGCTGCCGTGCCCTAGAATAAAATAGATCTTTATGTCTCTGATTCCTTTTCAGCTTATCAAATGGCGTTGGAGACAAAAAACATTCCGTCGAATTACAGTTGCATGCCGAGATTGTGTTAAACATTTGGGCTGCGCGCTTTGCTTCATACCAGAAGCCCAAAACACATCGATATACAGGAGCGAAATTCAATTCCTGAAGGTTGCTCGGTGTCTACTACACAGATGTATTTAATTTATCTAATAAACAGATTGGAGATTTCATTGGACAAGGTTAGTCGAAAATAAAAGAAAAGGAGGAAGAACGGGAGGCGTCATTGGTAACATTCTGGCTATCACCGAGAATTGTGCCCATCGCTTGATCAGGTCTGCATGAGAAGGTGAACTGGCTAGCATGGGAAGAGGTTGCGCGCAGGGAAAAGCGATGAAGGCGTAACAAACACCAGAGGGGAGGGAGGAAGGTGTAATCTATTGGACTGCGGTAGGCGGATGAAACTAAATACGTATAGGGCAGGGCATCGCTTAAAACGGATGCTGATCGGCCAGTTGCCATGACCATTAACACGATCAACAGAACTCAGAACTTTGCGCTGGACGAGACTTAGAACCATTCTGGGAGTCTTTTGTCTAACCAGTTGTTGGTAAATCCAAGCGCGTGAGGACACATAGCGATATTTTATCTGGCTGCTCTGGTGAGAGGTGTAATATCAACAATGTCAACGCTGAGGTGGTACTGGGCGTTGGGATTCCGCGGTAAATTGAAATCTGCTCTTGCGGATAAACATTGTGGAGTGAGGATGGGAATACAACATAAATAAATAAAGGCCTTTTAGATGGCCAAGCGAAGGCTGACGCTGGACTAGGGAGAATGAAAACAAAAGAGAATTAAGAGAGAGCCGAGAGAGTGCTGATGGCGGGCAAAGTATGAGGCGAAAGAAGCGAGGAAGAAGTGTTAGCAGAGGTATGGAAAACCAAAGAAGGCGTGCTATGACAAAGTCGATGAGAGCTTGTAGAAGGTTCCTGATGGAGCAGAAGGAAGTAAGGTAATGAAGGAAGAGACGGCAAAAAAGAGACCTGGGTGAGGAGGTTAGGTACAATCAAGACAGATCGAGCGTGCTCTACTTCTCATTCTGTCTGTTGCGTACCGCGACGATACAGGTAGTCTATGCGTATTCTGAAAATGGATGCACCGTGGAGATTGAGATAGGCTACGAGATACTTGCGCGCGCAACAAGAGCAGAAGGGGTTACACCCGCTCTCGGCAATGTGTGACGGAAATAGTGGAGATGGGTACACGGAATGTAGCGCGAGAATAAGAGGAACCTTAGAGCGAGTCTGAGTATGAGGCGATGGCCACTGCAAAAGTAACCCAGTTGAATAGATTACAGTCATGTTTCCCCCATTTATTTCAGAGTGTACTGTGGCATCCGAAAGTAGATTTGTTCGCTAGAGATGCGAGCTGTATTATAATAGGCAACTAGCGGTGCGTGTGGATATCCATTTGATTGAGGACCATAAAATTATGGCTGAAGGGCTAAGAGCAGTGGGCAGGGGGGAAGATAGAAAGGTCGAATATCTGAACTGTTATTTCGGTGGAAAGCCAAGAATTCGTGGAAGGATAAAAGAGAACAACTCCAGAAGCATGTGTCCTGTACACTCCGTCCTCCCCCTCCTCTCTCCCCAGCCTGCTCTAATGTTTGTAAGGCCTGGGCCCTAAATTAAATTCACTAATGGCTGTTTTGTACTAAAAGGCACCTGGAAAAAAATTCATCATACTGCAGAGCCCTGGTAGACGCAATAAGAGAAAACGGCAAAAACTGTAGGTCCCACAATTTCTCTGCGTCGTCAAATCATTTGTATCATCTAATGTCCTTTAACTGCCTTTTCGTCAGTGAGTGCACTCCAAAGTAAGGATGCCTTTATCTCTCCGACTGTTGATACGAAAAAATGTAGCGTCCTCGCTGCTTTGGGAAGAAGAAGTATGCTCCAGGGTCTGCTGAGGGTTTTAGGATGCACTCAGGATGTTTGCAGAAAATCCATGTAGCTCAAAGAGGTTGTTGAATAACCAAAAAAGGAAAATTGCTCGCGGTAGTGAACGCTAATCTTAGGCGCCTGTTTGGATCCCAGCACAGCAGCCATCAGATAAGAGGTACTCAAACTGGCTTTTTTATTTTAATGTTTTAATATTTTAATATTTTACTTTATTATTTTATTTTATCTTATTTTTGAACTCAAAGTGGCAATAGAGTCAGCTCTGTAAGGCTAAAAGGACATCACTGTGGCCAGATATTGCTTCCTTTACGGAAAGCGTTCCTTTGTAAAATATAGGGTTTCTATACTCATTGTAGACTAGACTATGCCCCAACCTTGGGGCTGTGTTCCTGGGGACAAAAGATTTTTAGTTGGAAGGGAAAAGAACAATTAGTTGACTCGATGGGAATAAGGTTGTAGACGAGCAATTGTTCTTCGCAGAGAGAATAAATATCCGCACTCTTGCGTTTGTGTTCCTCCTTCTCATCTTGTCTCTCGCCACACCTCCGCCAGCAAGATGGCTGGTCATAACAAAAACAACGTTGACGCATCTGCTCCTCAAGTACTGCCCCTTTCTCAGCAGCCGACCTCAACCGGACGGTGCCCACAACCTTGCCACAACCCCAGGTTCAGCAACGACAATTCCATCAATAGCACCATAGAGACAAGTACTTAGACACTACAGAATAAATCGTAGGAGATAGCCGACACTTTTAATACAACAGATTATTTGGTAGCATTCTACGAATTCAGCTGTACTCTCACTAGTTCGAGCTCGCGCTTTATCACCGCATGTTCCAAATGCAGCCGATTGAACTCTCCCTTCTCTTGCTTGAACTCGGCCTTCTCTTGCTTGAACTCGGCCTTCTCTTGCTTGAACTCGGCCTTCTCTTGCTTGAACTCGGCCTTCTCTTGCTTGAACTCGGATTTCTCAGCCTCAAACAGTTCCACACGTCCCACAAATGATGCGTACTGCTCCCGAGCCCACTTTTTCAGCAGTATATAATGGTTCCTTTCGATATCCAGCAACTTCTCAGCCAACGTATTCATTTTCTCTGCAACCGCTTGCTCCTTCGCTTCTAGCGCTTGTTCCCGACGTCTAGCATCCTTCCTATTCTCCTCTAATTCCTTTGCATAGATATCCACCGCTTTGATACCCACGTCCTTTAAGCCTTCGGGGGCTTCAATCACATCCACGGGCGATTCGAAGACGTCAAGCTTTCGACGTTTCCTCGCTGATCCTACGCTTTTGCCTCGTATACGCCGAGAGTCACTATCTGCTACGACTGCCATCGCCATCAAAATTCTCGCGCAGGATTAGAAAACTTTCTCCGATTGATAAGGGCTCTGAAAATGATATAGTACATACCTGAGTGGAGGTCGTCTGTGGCCTCTGAAATGTCAGCTTCAGACTCATTGGATTCTGGGGAATATTCTCTGTCATCTCCGTCATCTCTGCCAGGTACTTCCAAGGTGGAGAGTCTGAGTGAGCGCCGATGAGGAGGATCATCCGGAAAGGTGACTGATTGACGTCGGTTTCTTGCAAGGCTTCCATCATAAACAGCATGAAATCTGTCGAAATGAGGACAAAGAGATAGCATCTGTTCACGTTGTACGTCTCCAGCACCGGATTGTTGTAATATCGCCCTAGCTTGGTCGTACTTTTTCTTTGCATATTCAATCTTGGACTTGACCCGCTGTTGATCTCAGTCGGTGCTATTCCTTGCGTTGACTTAATTGGCGATCTCTACATGAATTTCGCGCGCTTTTGGTTGAGTCTTTCGTGGTTGCGCGGATCAGTTATCCAATCGACAAACAAATCCATTCCTGAAGAGACCCAGAAGTTTTTTCTGAGATTAGTTTTGGGGGTAGGGGTTTGTATCCTGGAGGTTAAATTGGGTCCATGCTGAGAAGGCGACGATGTAGTTTGCATTACATGTGGTACGGCTGATAGAGACGGTGCTGCGTCCCCAAGTTGTAACATCGACTGCGGTTGACCGTAGGGCTGGCGCCTCGTCATGGTGGATGACAGAAGAGGGGTGGGATGAGTGTAGTAATATGTTGAAAAAGTCTAGATGCTGGAATCTGCCTGGGCTGGAAAAGCACGGACAAGCTGTAGCTGAGGCGATGATGAGACCGGTCCTTGATGAAGGCGTGATCAGACACAAGGGAGAGACGCGTGAGAGGGGGACTGGTGAAGGTTAAAGGTGGAGAACGACGGTTAAAAGCAAGGAATTTCATTGGTCAGCTTGATTCTTAGATCCAAACCTCAAGTACGCGTTCTCGTAGCGAGCCAACGAAACGTATATCCACATTGACGTTTGAAGACGTTCTTCGCGCCGTTCTCGTCTCGAATCCTTCAAACCTGGCGGCTGTTGAATGGGGGATCAAGAGAGATCACCAGTAAGGTGCTCAATACCATTACAGCCCTATCTGCCCGTCCTTCCTGTTTAGTATGGATAGGACCCTGCTTTTCTACAGTCATATTTATATACTCCTGCAATGTTCTCATGTAGACTTCTTGTTGCTTAGCCTTTGCTTGAGGAAAACATGATCCATCTTTACTTTCCCTATTGTGCAGAACCGCCTCTAGTCTCGCCAGAAAACGTCCCCATCATATCGTCGCTCGCAGGCGAACACTTCTTAACTATATCGATATGGATATCCTTCGTACGTTCTTTATTTTCAGGGCATACGCCCAGGTACTTTCTTTTTTTCGATCATCCCACATGCCAGCAACGGATATGCGGCATCGCTATAAATCATGAATGGCTGGCGTAGTCAAAAAGCACATCGACCGGGAAAGGTGGAGGGGCGAGAGCGTAGGGGAGGAAGGATAGATGGGGGGCAAGTGGACGCAACTCGATGCCAAGGCCCGGTCACCTTTTTGGCTACCTCGTTCATATTCTTGAAAATGGCGCAATAAGTCTTCGCCGACTAGAGAAAGACAGTGGTAGATGCCTGATATTTGTGGCAGTATTCTAAAGTTTACAGCACCTTATTTTTTACTTTTATTTTGTAGACGAAGCGCTTTCAGCTAGTGATTCAAGCATTTCACCAAGTGACGCGCAACAACAGGGAAGCTTTCCCCCTCCCCCCGGTAATGGCTCCTACACCCTTGCGGTATGATACCGTAGATAGCGATAGATAGTGTCGGCTTTTTCAATCAAAGCCCACCATATGAATAGCATAGCTACTCACATGCTTAATTTACAAGCAGATAAATGCATGAGGAGCAGTGTTGGTGTTTGGGTTG
Organism: Gamsiella multidivaricata; assembly: GCF_025024155.1. Taxonomy (NCBI): domain Eukaryota; kingdom Fungi; phylum Mortierellomycota; class Mortierellomycetes; order Mortierellales; family Mortierellaceae; genus Gamsiella; species Gamsiella multidivaricata. The sequence continues at coordinate 66,751 of NW_026251834.1, forward strand.
GTGGGAAGGAGAAACATGCTGGCTGCTGATTATACATGAACATACATGTGATCGATGGGGGAGGTGGCCTAGGTACTGGGCGAAGTATGGCGACAGCCTTCCCAGAGCACGCATGCACCTGTGAGGCTGTAGCCTTTGCTTAACAGGGCTACTTGGACATGGGAAAGAGGGTTAAGCTTACAGCGGATATTAAATATTCTCTCCGTCTCCCTTCACCTCCACCTCACTCAAATCTATTGTGAGCACAACCGACCAGCGACATGTGCACCATGTGCACATGTACCCCAGAGCGCCTCGAGCCGTGTCCTCGGTCTAGATGATGGGAGCAAGTGCTCACTCTATCCTTTCGTGCACCTGGCCTATTGAGTATGCCGAGGTATATTTTTTCAATAGACGACACTGAATTAATATTGAATTATACATACTTCAGGCACTCAAAAAGGAAAGGTTCTATGAAATAAAGAAAGGGTAATTGAAAAAACCATGCGACGTGATTTATAAGCAGCTTGCATTTACAACATGTTTGTCAGTACCCAAGACCGTTGCCAACCCCTTCGGACTCTCTCTCCTCTCCCTTTCGCCGATGCTTCCTCCCGTGATACTGTTTCTAGATGTCTCTGAACTAGCGCCAGTCGTGCCTAGAATAGACTCTACTTCTGATATATGTAGACATCGATGCCATATGTATATAAAAGCTGTCCAAAATATATATTAAGCTTTTCAGCGTAGTGGGAACTGTGATCCAATGTAGATACCACATGCCCAAATTCCAAATATCTAATGCTGTAATAGGTACATGCCTAGCTGTATATGTCTTACATTGCATGGTTGGATCGACCTGCATGGAGCATAACCCACTTGCGTACTGCGAGAGCATCACAACTGAGCCTTCGTCTTAAAAAATAATCTCAGAAAAAAATCCGGCCAAGAGGAAAGAAATAAAATAAGAGCATGTAACAAAATTCAGGGCACTGATTCCCGAAACACGTTGCGTGTACATATACACGTAGGAACCTCTGTACTATACCCTGCAACAAAAATAAGATGAACAGAGAGGGTGACTGCATACTACGCTCGAATGACCGCACGCAATAAACGAGTTTAATCACGAACATGAGATCAAGAGCAAAGGAAAGCGAATGGACGGATGTTGAGAGTATTTTCCTTACCCAATAGCGTTACCAGTTAAGCTGGGCTGGGGCGATCAAGGGATGAGAGAGCGCAATGTGTACTTTTGCAATGACATATTCTGGATCGTTCCTAGTAAAGAACCCAAGAGATAAAAAAAAAAAAAAAAAGCCCACACCTTTTTCCTAGTTGCGAGCGTTGAATGACAAGTGCGGCCCCTGGGACGTAGGATTTATGTGCAGCAAAATTGGAGGAATGAACATCGTTCCACAGGGAGCAATTAGAGCATTTAACCATGCAAACATTGGATCGTAGACTTCATTCAGGAAAATGGACAGAGTCCTTAGATGAGTTAATAAATTCTCACGTCGGCTCACTTGGATGGTATGGGACATGCAACGAATCACCATTCGACTCATTTCTCCTTTCATTACAGGAATAACGAAGCAGTAACCTCAACATCTCCTCCAAAATTTCGGGCGAGCCATCCGACCGGAGAGCCGGTATGCCTCTTGGTCTTCAACTCATGCTCAGCGTCGCTGTCGCTCGTTTCTTGAGAGAGAGGTATAAAACAAGAAAGCTTCTTCGTTCGTCGTTCTTCATTTTTTTAAGATAATCATTTTAATCCATACAACGATACCCGTCCTATCAAGATGCCAGCCAGCATTCATCGATATCCCAGGATCGCCATCAACCCTATTGTGCATCTTCCGCTTGCGCTCCCTTCCGTAGTTCCGATCTTACATGTTCCCGCGACAATGCCTCCTCAAGTCATCCTGCCGATGGAGGGACCCAGCCATGTCATACAGGATCATAGTGCGTCTGACATCTAATTCGAGCGATCGCCCACATCTGGCCTTCAAGAACAGGATAATGGCCCCATGGAGGGCTGCACTGTGTCCTGTGTGTGGGTTTGGACCCTATTCGCTGTAGAAGCGTTTATACCCCTGGATCTTGTGTACGGAGCCTGTACAAGCCAACCCTAGCTGGAGCATGTTCTTTAATGCCGGTACCCCTCTGTATGTACCAGACAGATCACACACGGACCAACATTGAAGTACTTGAATAAATACATGTATATAGTTTATTATAAAAGAGCAATTGTTCGAAACATGAAAGAAAAATAACCGTGTAAATTCTTACAGAGGTTTACAAGTTCACTAATAGCTTGGTGTCCGCCCCCCCCTCCCTCCCCTCGTCCCATGTCCGCGAGCATGGTCTATTGGGCACAACAGAGAGTTGTGTAGGTTGTCTGTTCTATAATAAGACCTGCGGAGTTTTATTAGTTTATTACAGGCACAGTCGCACACCGCCCTGCCCCCATTTTATTGCACGGACATGTAATTTTACGCACGTATGTACGACCACATGAGGTATTTGGTATTTTCAATTGATCGCACGGATCGACACTTCGACAAAGCACCCTTTTTCTTAGGTTCGGTCACACTAATCCGCCCTGAATCTCTCTAAACCGATAATTTCCCGTCCCTTTTATTCGCTCATTCATTACTTCATTCATTCATCTATTTATTTATTTACACGCTCATTCATTTTTTTTCTCTCTCTTCCAGCTCACGTTTCCCGCACAGATGCAGCATTCATAAAGGGTGAGTGTATGCACAGTATATTTCCTATTGGGGTCCTAAAAAATTTTTGGATGGGGGAACTGTGCCAGTATCCCAAATTCGAAAGAAATACTTGGGGGATATTACTCTGGATTCCCCCTAGTGTAGTATTAGGATCCCAATACAATGCACTCACTTTTTTCTACTGTCTGTAGGTCTGTAGAATAAAAAAAAAAAAAAAAAAAAAAGGCTGGCTGCACCATCTCATCTCCATTCTCATGTCGCATGTTGCACGTCTTAATGGTCATAATGGCAAGCTTTTTTTATTCACTTTCTATCTCTCTACGTCAAGTGTTTTCACGTACCGGTTCATAGACATCGTTTGGAGCTGCTCTTCTACTGATTGTAGAGCTGCTTCAACCCTCAACTCCAATGTGGACCCAGGCATCCGCAAGGAGGTTTTCAACACCGAGCGGATCAGACGCCTCTTGTAGTAGAATTGCTTTGACCGCGTGTTAGCTTTCTGGTCGCTCCCCTTCCGCCACTTGGACTTGTAGTGCTTGTTGAGTTGCCAAAGTGATGGTTGCCCATTCAGTCCAAAGAACCACTCCTTCCATTGGTCTCGAAGAGGATCGTCGCGTCCAAGCATGATGTGGTCAGCAATAAAAGGTGGTTGATATCTAGGGTACGCCAGCGCTTCTTCCATTTGGTCCATTTGGTCCTCTATGTCATGCTCTTCAGGCTGTGGTTGATGCTCTGGCGGTTGAAGCGCCTGTTCCTGGTCCGGTAGATGCAAGGTGGCTTCCTGATGGATTTCCGATTGCTGTTCCTGCTCATCTTCTTGTTCCACCACCGCTTGCTCCTGCTCCGCCGCTGTTTCTTGTTCTTCACCCGGCAGTTGTCGTTCTACTTGAGAACGTTGAACACGAACATGCGGCTGGAGCGTATGCAATAGCTGATGTCCTTGGGGCTGAATTAGCTGTTGCGTTTTCTCTATAAGCTGGATGTACAGCTCTTGCGCTTGCGCTAGTTGCGGGCTGGGTCCCAGATTTCGGAGTAGCTGCAACCCCTGCATTTGATCCTGTTGAAGTTGTCGTAAGCCATTCAAGTTCTGTTGACTCTGTGGTTGACGCCCTTGATCTGCTCCCTGCTGCTCCCTCTGAGATAAATTGGTTATCGCTTGAGTGAGGCCAGATGATATGTCGAAGGCAAAGCTGACGAGAGCGCTGAATCGATCGTCGATTCGAGCCTTAATGGTGGAGGTAGCCTCCATGAGGTCTTCTCTCTGCTCGTTTCTTACAGCAGATGTGGTCTTGAGGAGCTCGTTGAGTACGCGGTTATTCTGCTCATCTCGCATGTGCAGCGAGCGGAATTCGTGGTTGATGGCTGGAGCGTTTGCGGCAAGGCTGTCCGATACCGGGGAGCGTGTAGTTTCTATGCTGTGAAGTAAGCGTTCCTGGAACCTCAAGAATAGAGTGCTGCCAAATAAACGATCTCTGAAGATGTGGTGCTCGCCGTAACGAAATTCGGAAGTTCGAAGATTGATGAGAACCGCAGCGTCTTGAAGAAGGACTTTGCGCAGATGTGTCAATAGAAGAAGGATGCGCAGCTTGGGGATGTCCTGGCTCAGAATTTTCATCCTGGTGTTGGAAGGCCGATCCTCGAATATATCGCGATCCATCATGATATTGGAAGTCCATACGAGCCAATCCTCGGAATCCGTGAAGTAGTGTTCGATAAATGGGAAGACTTGTCGCTGAAGGTCAATAGGCGGGATGAGAGTATTTCGCGCGAGCCATAGACGCTCCCCTGGCAATGTGCACCCGGCCATTTTCAGAGCCACCTGCGCAGAATGTCGGTCCAGATAATGTGTCGCCACGCGATCAACGCTCCAGTGTCCAGCTTGCGCAATTGAGGCGATGTCCGCCCCGGCCGCGAGAGCATGGCGCGCTTCAGAACCTCGATGCGCATGAGTGGGCTTGTTCGTTGGGTTGGCCGATTTATTCCACATTGTGGCGGCATGCCTGTACTGTGCACTGTGTGACAACTGCTTCAACGGATCCCCTCCTGCATATAGGATGAAGATCTCGCTCCAGGAGTGTTCGTTGAAATCCGGAGGGCTTCTTGGATGCTACAAAGGAAGAAATGAAAAGGCGATTGTTATGAGCGCGAAAAAAAAAAAAATTAAAAAAAATTAAAAAAAAAAATTAAAAAAAAAAATTAAGGAAAAAAATTAAAAAAAAATAGAGGAATAGAGGAGAGAGATCATACCATCCACAGTTCATAGAGGTAGAGTACGAAGGCACCGACGGGGCAGACCTCAACATCCTTGCTTCGCACTATAACTCCTTTATTCTCCTTGCCCTCGCGGTTCGTTTTCCCTCGTAGCATCGAAAGAGAGATACCAACAACACTTTGTCCTCCAGAGTTTCCTTGATTGACGGTGTGAGTGGCGAGGTCAGCCAATGTAGCCATCCTCATGTTTTCACCGCGCATTACCATATAGTGGGACCATACAGCGTTAAGCCGAGTGCGGAGGCCAACGACATCGTGCTTCCTTCCACCGCCTAGATGCCGGTACTTGTGGGTCCAAGCTGTCTTCATCGTCTGCCTCAACACCTCCAAGTCGTTTCCCTCGTCAAAGGTCAGATCGGTCGAGACCATAGATTTCTTCAGCGCGGCCACTCTTAGCTGATACTTCTTCATGAGCGTCCGGACATGAGCGGAGCGTGGGTGGGGCTCGTTTTGCATGGCCTTGTTTGAGGAGTCGGATTTCTGGCTGACATAAAGATCGATGGCGGCCTTGATATACGCATCCACCGTTTCGTAGGAAGGCAGGGGCAGGTTTGGATCGTACGCCAGCCGTTGCTGAGATCGGACCTTTGGGTTGGCGCGTAAAGGTTCGATACCTTTCATAGGGTCTGGCTCCTCAGCAACATTCTCAGCCATATATCGCTGAAACTTCTTGCAGTAAACGTTGATATCTGGGTATCCTTTTCGACGGCACCACTCCTGGAGAGATAGAAGTCAAGCATTAGGTCAGGTTCATTAGGTTTTACGCGTGCTTGTTGCGAGTATAAGGTATTAGAGGCAGTGCGAACCTCACACTTACCACCCAATGCCGCTGGTATCGTTCGTACATTGATACGGTCGATTTGGTCAAAAGTGCCTGGCGTTCTTGCTGGATCATAAGGTCGATTTCTTGTTCTGCCAGCGTGTTCATCATCATTCCTAATCTCTGTCCTGAAACCTGTCCATCCGCAAGCTCCATTTCTACTCCTGCCTCGGCCAGAGAGTTCTCCACAGCTCGTCGACGTTGTTCTCGCAGACCCTCCTGGACCTGGGATATTGTTTGCCGGCTTCGCGTGCGGGACGACAGGCTGGTCACCAATGTAGAGGAGGACGCCTCGCTGGAACCGCTGGAAAGCAAGGCCGAGGGCCGAGGATACATCTCACGGTGAACAGATTTCTCTAGAGCTCTTGGTGACAGGTGTTGCTGGGTTGCATGTTGTTGAGAGAATTGCGGTTGCATGGAAGGGCCATGACCCATGTCGACAACCTCATCACAGGAGGGAGTAATGAGGCCTTCGAAAAGAGTCTCGGGTACCATCTCTTGCTCCACCTCTTCCAGCTCCTCCAGCTCCTCTCCTCTGTCGGAACCGCCGACGGACAACGCTGCTATGCAGACATGTAGGCGAAAGGAGAGCGAACCGTTGAGCGCCAGTCTGCCATGGACGTGCTCCGTCTAGACGAATGTCGCGTCGATTGTCATTGAAGATGAGCGTGCATTTACCATTAGGAATTGGGTTTTGGGAAGAAGAGCCAGCTCGGCTGCTGGGGCCGTGGGTATATGGGGTGTGTGGGTGCTCCATTGCTGTAGACTTTGTCGAGAATGATGGTGGATGGAGTGGGTGGAGTGTCTGAGTGTGCCTGAGTGCGACGCGTTTGTTCAGTAAACAACATCTGGGTCCTGGTTTCCCAATCCTTATAGTGGTCTCTATTGTAAAGCACTAGGATTCAATTCAATTCGCACTGATTTAATGTAAATTAGGATCTTTTTTTGCAAAATATCGTCACAGTACATGTACTTGATGGATCCATAGCTGAGAGCAGAAACCTGGCTCATCATTTCACGCAAGTCCCATGCCTCAATTGCTCGTTAAATGAAAGAACCACGCCTCCCTGTTAATATTGTTTATTAGCTCATATCCCAGAGACCACCCTCGTTAGAGACATGAGCTTATCTGCCTACTGGTGCTATGTATTCAAGAGGCGCTATACATGCAATGCAACGACGCATGTACCGAAGACGGTGAACAACCCTTTTTTCCTTTCCGTAGCACTCATCCAGGCCGCGCACGCACTCATTCACAAGGTAGAAAGCGCAAATGGTATGGCCTCATCGCTCCATGTGGATGGGATGCTTCGATGATAGATAAGCAATCCCCATCCCATGTGAAGGCTGAGGCAATTCAAGTGCTATGCGGGTATCTGAAGGAGCGCGGCGGGGATCACGAGCGAGTGAGCAAGCAACGGGGCTCCTCTTGTTTCTTATCAATGGCAACCTTAAGAATGGGCGAGGCAAGCTCGAATGCCAAAGATCAGGCAAACGGCCAGGAGCACTAACACCGGGAACAAAGCTACGAAGCTGATCGGGGATATGATCATACAATGCCACACACTTCGACCTCCGTGAGTGGCCGCGAATGTGGATGTTTCTTCTTGAACGACCGTGGAGGCGGGACTGATCTGCGGAGATGGTAAGCTGGCCGAATCGACATCCACAATTACTGGATTAGCCATGAGCAGAACCTCGGATTGTGCGCCGGTGAGGTTATCTGGCTGTGGGGCTCCGGCTGAGGGGCTGGCTGTGGAAGAGGGCCGACATGATTCGGAGCCGTATTAGGGTATCGACGCATGGCAGAGTTCATGATGGAGCGGGTGCTGTGGGTATAGGAACGGGGTGTGGAGTAGGAAAATAAGATGCGAGATTATTACCCTAAATCGCTTTGTTTTTATAGGCAAGAAAAGAAGAAAGACTGCGCCCGAAATGCACTATTACATTAGTGATCCTGCGGAGGGAAAGGATAGAATCTTGCTTCGCCAGGATCGTGGTTCTAAAAATTCCTATGTGCCATGCGAAAAAAAAAAAAGATACACTCGGTCCCCCAAGAATAACAAACGATCATATTCACCAACATAAAATGAGTCTTTCTTCCAGGCCAAAAAAAAAAAAAAAAAAAAAAAAAAAAAAAAGGTGCTATTAAAGATAAACATTTAATTTTTTTATTGGGTGCTTTGCTCACTTAAAGAGTCGCCTCTTTATAGTCAACACATTCACTGTTGAGTCTTTGGCTGTCTCTCTTGAAGTTTGGACGCAATCTCCCTCTGCATTTCTTGTTGTCTCTTGATCTTCGCCAGCGACTCACTCGAACGCAGGTCATTGACGGTATCCTTCGTCTTTCCGAAATAAACGTCCTTCAGCAAGTGTCGCATCTTGATCTCCATTTCCTCAACCATGCGTCCAATGTTGGCGATGTGCATCGAAGGGTCATCAACCAGACTGTCTTGCTCGGCCTATGAAGAAAATCCGAGACGCAAGAACGCAAGGCATTCCAGCCGCATTGTCCAATTTGAGAACTGGGCCACTGGGTCATAACGTAGAGAACAAAAATGGGCATCTATTTTTGCCACAAAAATAAAATAAATTATAGACGAACCTGGCGCGTCATACTCCCACTCAGATTCATATGGCCGAGTTCCGGCTTGTTTGTAACCATGTACAACATCACGGTCGATGTCAGTTGGTAGTGTGCGTTGCGACCCTTCTCTTGAACATCAAAGACGTGAATTGAGTCCCACGCGCCCTTCATTCTGCGGTTACCATCGCCGACTATCGAAAATAAAAACAACAAAAAAAAAAAAAAAAGCGGACATCAGTGGTGAGATGATTCCTGCACAGACGTGATGGTGTGCACTGACGATCTCCCTTTAAAAGATCCGGATCTATTGCAGCTGAAAAGCACATCGAAAGGCGTACCTTTCTTGATCAGGACGACTCCAGCAAATCCAGGATCCAAGTCCCAAAAGTATACTGACGAGACACCCCCTTCAAAGTACAGTTCCCTGTAGGTATCAAAGGCGTCGTTGGCTGCCTGCTCCAGTCTGCGAAGCTTTGATGAGGGATACGTTGCTTCAGCCAAAGGCGGGGAGAACTCGTTCGACCATGGTGATCTACAAGCAAGCGTCGATAGAATGTTAAACGAGTTAATAACCAATGTCGGGTCAAGCGCCCATGGCATTACAGACAAAATATGCTACTAATGCACCTTTCGACGCACCACTGCCTACCTGTAAGAGTTACCGTCGCGGTTGTATTCGCACAAGAGGTATTCTTTGCCTGTCTTCGCACAGGTCTGGACCTTCAGCGGTTGGTCAACGGTGTTAAGCAAGTCTTCAGTCAAGTCAGGAAGGAGCGTGACAAGCGAGGCCAGGTTCTCCTCTGCATTTTGAGGAGGCAGGCGACGCATCAGGTCGAGCGCCAGGTTCACCTGAGGGTTGACTTCTTCATCCTGCATGTCCTGCGAAACGACAAGCAACATGTCAACGGTCTCTGTTAATGGTTGTCGTTGTCCTTGGTATGATGCAAGGCGGCAAGTGGGAATAGGTGTAGCACAGGGTGACTCGAGCAATTCACTTTTCATGGAAGAGGCCCAGGAGAGCAAGTACGCATGCTTACCATGGTCGATGTGATGATGATGATGTGATTGATTCGATAAGATGTCGAGAAAAAAGTAGGAAAGATGCTGATGCCTGACTCTTGCCTATCCCCTGTTGCCCCTGAAAGCCGTCGCTTGGGACCCACAACACGTCACGACAAGGACAAAACCTCACCGTAATGACCTGCAACTCATCAAGATCCCAGAGCTCGTCAGCTTAATCGCCCCGACACCTCTCGCCGAGCGACCTAACCGTTTGTCTGCGTGTCAACCACAACTGATTGAGGCCACTTTACCGGGACTATCTGTGTCTTTGATTATGAATACGCGCTATGGACTTCCCCACAAGAGCACGACAGCGGCGGCGACACAAGGCTAGGTGGGAGCAGTGTCCACCAATATGCACATTTCATCAAGACCGCCACCATCGCCAAATGCTTTCTCCTTGCAGTACCTGGGAGACAATTGCACCAGTTTGACACGTATCTCCCAATATAAAAAGCGCGCGTGAGGCAGAACATGCCGCTTAGCGCTAGGGGATGTCAGCTTCCTACGCGACAATTGTCCATGTTTGAGTCAAGCTAATTAGTCAAGATCCAGAGATCAGAATGAACCTTTCGAAAGTTGCCAGGGACGTGGACAGGGTCGCAGCAGCTCTAGGACAGTTATCGGGCCTCGAAAACCTCACTGTTTCAGAACTACCGCAGCAGGACACACTAGAACTCTTGCTCGATCATTGTCTCAACATTCACACTTTAACATGGAGTCCAGAAAGGTCCTCCGCTGTCGTACAATGACTGCTGTGTTGTTCGGACCAAGAGACGTTTACTTACATTCGGTGCCTAGATACACAGGCGATTGCCTTGGACCCTTGTTACAAAGATGCCGGGTTACTCGAACGTTATGGATTCCCAATCGACGCAGGAGAAGACCTTTTTCTATAGTTAGTCACCACCATTTCTGCAGTTTGTCCCAAGATCCGGCGAGTTGACATTATTCAAAGACGTGAATATTATGCAAATCAGTCGAGCATGCTGGGCCGAACGCTGGCAGGCTTCCCTCAGCCTGTATCTTTGTGGTTGCAGCTGATCAGGGTTGACTTCTCGATGGGACATCATCTTTCGTGGATTGGGCTGATGGACAAGCCGGAAGAGTGTTATGCGCGAACCCGGATGTTCACTCAGCACACCCCATACCACCTAATCTTTGGGGTACTCGAGCTGTGTCCGAACTTGAGGATTTTTTGATCTGACTGAGATCCCTACAGTTGATAGACACTTCTTGCAGCTCCATTGGGCGTGTCGGGAGTCTTTAACAGAGCTGGAACTGACCCATTGTCTGCCAGGATCACATTTACGACTCGGATGGATGTCCAGGGCTGCACATGTCAGCAAATGGACGAGGGTAGTAGGAAAATACCCTCATCATTGGACAGCTTACATCGGCCTCAGCAAGAGCAGATGATGAATCAACTGGTCCAGTTGAAGAACCTTGTGGAGTTGACCATGGACCTTGAGGTCTTAAGAAGATTGGTTCCCATAGCAAATGAACGGTGCGGCAATAGCGCGGTTTGTAGAGGTAAAGGGGCCCAAAGCATTGAGTGTCAATGGTACATAATACTGAAATCAATGGGACACTGCATCTCAATACGTCTCTCTCTTTCTCTCTCTCTCTCTCTCTCTCTTCGGTGTATTAAGATGCATTAAAGCTCGGGGCAAATATTTTCTGCTTCTTGTATTTTTTTATTCTTTTTATTCTTTTTTTTTTCTCTTTTTTTTTGTACTGTCATTGGATGGCATATGGTGCTGGCGATGAATTGGATATTATGCGGTATATACAAATTGTATGCAAACAGATATAACAGGAGCGAGTCAACTCATGCCTCGCCTCACTGCAAGTACTCTGCAAGGCGATCAACGACATACGACATTGTTGGCCTCCTTCTCGGATCTTTCCTCCACATGTCCTGAATAAGCGACAACAGCGACGTAGGATACTTTCTGAGCCTATCCAGGGGCGGCCTCACATCCTTGTCCCCACGGCCTCATACAGTTGATGCTCGGTCAAGTTGTGATAAGGGTATCCGAGGTCAGCCCAGGAGAGGATCTCCCAAAAGATTAGTCCGCAGGCATAAACGTCGACCTTTTCGGTGTAGCGGGGGTTAGGTGTCCAGAACTCGGGTGCTTGCCAGTTGGGTGTTCCGCATTGGGTGTGCATCGAAGCGTTGGCACGAGGACGGATTCGGCGAGACCAAAATCATTGATCTTGGCTCTGTCGTCAGACGAAATCTGTGGGTGGAAGTGAAGATATGGGGCCGAAACAATGCATGGTGAGCTATTGAATACTATATTCTGCATTACAAGGATGAGTTGCGAGGATAAAGAACGTACCAGAATGTTCATGGATTTCATGTCCTATTCAGAAGAGCGTCAGTATCGACGATAAGAATAAAGGTTAGATAATCTTTCAAGAAAATGAGCCATGCC
>NW_026251835.1:0-40000 GCF_025024155.1 Gamsiella multidivaricata
ATAGGTAAGGTGGCGGACCAAGACCAGCAAGACCATTAAGAGGCCGAGTGTGATCATGAACAGTGATATTGTAGGAGTGAGGGTAGTGGGGGCCCAAAAACAGCAAGGATTAAAGTCCATATTCTTATGAATTTATGAATTGGCAGCTGTGCTAAGCAGTGCATAACCCAGCTTCATGTCTGCATGATCCCTTCCTCATGAAGATTCCTTGTTGAATAGGACAGCATTTCAAATGAACTGAGTGCTCTATGACGCCCAAAGTGCTGCGCCTAAGAGGGGGATTTTTTTTTTCTTTTATTCATTTCACAAACTCACATGAATATTGGATACATGGTTCCGGAAGCCTGAAAGCACATTTGTAATATTCTCCATAGCCTTTTAAAGACTTGCTATGTAGATTAGTTCAATAAGTTATGCTTGCTTGGAATCATACACTATACACGCTGATATAGTCTGGCACTTCTCATCCACACAGCTGGAGCTGCACCTCTACACTCCGTCCCAACACATAAGGCACATACCGGATCTTGGCGCACCTGAGGACTATCCATCTATACACATCAGAACACGAGGATGCGTCGCTAGGCCCATGAAAACGCGACGCGCTATTGGGCAACGCACATGGGTTGCCAAGGAACAATTCATGAATAAAAATCAGCTATTTGACAGCCCGGGTTGCCAAATAGCATGCAAAATGGGACTGTTAAACTAGGGGGGTTTGTCAAATAGATTGTCCCTTTGATCGACGGGATAACCTATTTGACAGCCCATCCGGAAACTAATTTGCCATGCTGAGCATGCAAGTCAATTCCCGCAAGGGTCCATGTAATTCTATCCAGTCTGAAAATCGAGCCTATGGCTTAACTAATGCCTTTTCTGTGTTAGCATGGTGTCTGCTTCATGGGGGGGGGGGGGGGGGGGAGGGCATGCATCTTACGCTCGAAGACGCCTTTATCTTCGGCAAGCGCACAATAGATTTCCTACAGGAGGTTCTTGAATAAGACTAGCAACCAGGTTGTCGACAAGAGCCTCGATTAGGGAGTTACCCAAGTATCATGTCCGTATCGTTATGATTGGCAATGGTTTATTGACATATAGAGGTAATATACATGACAGAAAAGAGGCCGGTTTCAACGGTTCATAAAATTCTCCTTCGAGGTCCTTCCGCGGCTGTAAAGAGACTGGAGTGCCGATGATTTTTGACGAGTGGCATTGACAGCCATTTGTTCTGCGACTTTGGCTGCAACTGCAGCAGTCAGCGAATGCGTCACGGATTGAATTGGTTGAGCAGAAGGGGGCTTTTCCGCGACGTGTTGTTTCTTGTGCTTTGGTGCTTCAGTCGCCTCATCCAATTTTCGTTTGCTGGAAGATGTATTATTGAGTAGAGTGGAGTCAGCACTGTTCATCTTCTCGACCTCCTTCTTGCTGGCTTTGGCCTTTCTCTTCTCCTTCTTTTCCGTCATGATCCTTGCATGCTTTTCCAATAGTGCCTTTTCCATTGCTTCCAGCTCATCGGGCCTTGGATTCAGTACAATGACGTCGAAGGACTCGAAGGGCTTAGCGCACTAATAACATCGAAGCGAGAGAATGGCCGAGTTAGTTTCAGCGATAACTTGATGAATATGATACAAACTGGAATAATAAAGCAAATGTACCTTGATACAAGTCTTTGAGGGAACCTCCTTTAACGCCTGCTCAGACATGACGCATCCGCAGGTATCCAGGTAGACAAAGCGGTGCTTTCCATTCATCTCCTTCATAGTGATCGGACAGATATAGCGTGCAATTGGTTCCTGATCATGGTTCGTCAGACTGGGCGAGTTGCTCTCAGAGAATGAAGGATTGAGTTCGAGTTGCAGGGTAACAACATCCTTGAGCGATCTGATGTGCTTACAAATCAGATCGCCATCACCATAGGCGGACCTGTCCAGAAGGAACTCCAGTATGGCATCCCTATTGTAAAGTTTTCCGAGGCCGCAGGAGACGATGGGGGCAGTGAGTGGTTTCTTTGAGAGTGCACAGGAGAACCACTGGACTCTGTTGAGGATGTTCTGGTCGACCTTGGCCTGCTTTTGCTTTTGCTTGACGAGTTCATCCCTCTTGGGGATAGAGCCTCCATCGCAACCCATGGCTGTTGGGGTGTTGTTCTGGTGTTTGAGTCTCTGGTGAAGGCCGATGTAAAAGATCTGGAGGGAAATAACAAGCAAGCAGTGGAGTACAGAGTGCAAGAATGAAAGAAAGAGATGGATCACAAAATTACAGGACAGCTTCTTTTGAACTGAAAATACGTGACATGAACATGAGACTACGTACAGACCTATATAAAGGTAATAGCCCATCATCGTTCATCTATTTCCTTCTTCGTCCAACCTTTCCTTTTCATCGACACCCACCCTCCTCGGCACAGCGCAGGCTCGCCTCACATCCATAACAGCACCGCCGTCTTTTTGGAAAGCCCAGGAACCGACTTTTTTTTTTTCCCTTTTTCAGACCCACAGCTGCACACCAATTCACACCAATTTTCGCGCTCTCTTTTACACATCGCCATGGCACCTTCAAGGAGGACTCTCCTGGGCGTGCTATTTGTACTCTGCGCACTTCTCCAGTTATCATATACCGAGGCATTCAAGTCATTCATCGTATGTGTCTTTGTAGATTGAGCTCAGCCTGTTTCCATACCAATCTGCTGTTTTGGGATGCATGCATCCAAAAGGATCACTAGTACTAATATCTGACGCGTTTTTATTCTCTCTGCGCCTTTTTTTTTTTTTTTTTTTTTTTTTTTTTGCAGGACAGCGATGTTCGTAAAGGAGGATGCGGTGGAATGTATGCTTCCAGCCCTGGTACTAATGATAGCGGAATCAGAAGTAAGGACGGCGAGGCGAAGTGTCCAACTGCCGATCTCTCACCCCGCAGAGCTCTGTTCCATTTAATTCCGAAGTGATAATTTGGTTTGTTCTCTGATTGGAGTCGTTTCTTTTAAATGAAATAGTTGTCATGGACAAGGATTCGAAAGGCAACGCGGTCGTGGTAGTGTTCGAATGGAATGACTCTAAGTATGTGGGCAAGACCGATACCCCAAATGGAGACGTAAGTGTGGGTTATCCTGTTGCCTGTGGTCATTGCATGCGCCTAGATCTCTACAATTCCATGCTCATATCGATAAAAGGCTGTTTATTAACTTCGTGCCTTTTATTCCGTTGCGGGAATTATTGGTTTGATAAAATACAAATACAGCCCGTCTACATCTGTGACACCATCGCCCTGAATGCTGGATTTTGTACGGAGATGGACCTTGGCAAGGCAATTATTGACACCTCGATCGCATCAACAGTTCAATCAGCCTCACTTAACTTCACAAACGTGAAGACGGCAGGCATCCAATTTTTTGACTATCATGTTCAAAAGACTGGCTACTACTGTGTCATGACATGGCCTGTGCAAGTGAATCAGGAGGATGCTTACTACGCAGGAATCCTCGAATTTAACAACAAGTACGGAACTCTGGCTGGATCTGACTTTCCGAAGTTGCCTGTAAGGAAGAACTCTATGCAACATGAGATTGTCATGATGTATCAAACGCCATTTATAAGTACCTTTCCTCATATTGCTTTATTGTTCTTTGGTGTTGTAGTTCTATGGCGCATTGTCCTTGACCTACATGACAATCGGGATTTGCTGGATGATCCTGTGCGCCAGACATTGGCGAGAGATCCTGACTGTGCAGCATTTCATCTCAGGAGTTATCTTTTTCTTGATGGTCGAAATGGCATTCAACTGGGGCTATTGGGACGACTACAACAAGACCGGCACTTCTTGTAAGTGGAGCAGTTCTGTGCGCTGTCTATATCGAATTCCGCAATTGTCCGTCTATTGTACTTTTCTGATGACCTCTTATTTTGGATTCATATCTAGCCATGGCTTTGCTTGTGCTTGTCTCAATTTTGAACTCGGGTCGTAACAGTTTGTCGCTGTTCATGTTGCTGATCGTCTCGATGGGCTACGGAGTTGTCAAGTAAGACTACAGGATCATTGACGCTATTTGAGGACCATTCAAGTATTCGTGCCTTTTGTTAACAGCTTGCCTTTTCGTCCAAAATGGAAATTAGGCCAACCCTTGGAAGCACGATGAAGAAGGTCATCTTTTTAAGTTTTGCCCACTTCCTCTTTGGAATCATCTATTCCGCAGGAACCATGTCCCCAGTCGACGACGTGAGTGCGATGATTGTGCTCATGGTGGTTGTGCCGCTGGCCCTGACCATGACCAGCTTCTACATCTGGACTCTTCAGTCGTTGACCTCGACCATCGCCACACTCAACCTACGTCGCCAGACCGAAAAGGTGAAGATGTACACGCGTCTCCGGCGCCTGTTGGTCTTCTCGCTCACGGTTCTGTGCGCCTTCTTTGTGATCAATACGCTCAATTTTATGAACATGGACAGCGACGATTGGCCAGCAACCCATTGGCGCATCAAGTGGTTCTTACTCGATGGCTGGCTGAACATCCTGTATCTGGTCGTCTTTACTGTCATTGTCATTCTTTGGCGACCCACGGAGAACAACAAGGTAACGAAAGCCTTCCAAAGACGGATGCGCTTCAATAAAAAACTCTTCGAATACTGGTGTGCTGATATGACCCTATTCGATTTTAATAGAGATACGGCATCGATCAATTGGAGACCGAGGACTTTGACGACAATGACGAGCATGCGGACCACAACAACGTTCGTGCAGCCGAGTCTATGGGATTGACAGGCATGAAACTTCGTCCTCAGCGTCGTGATTACGAGATGGAAGACGACGAGGTGGCCATGTTTGATATTGGCGAGGAAGACGAGGACGAGGACGCTCAGGAGAGCGACCAGGATGGTGATGATCTGGAGGCAGGACGTCTCAATCCTCAGCGATCGAGCTCGGCGGGTCGCAGTTCTTCCTCAGGAGGACCTTCACCTGGCTATAGGACTGGATCCTCAGCCTCGAATGGATCCTTGTATGTCAGAAGTCTGCGTTTATGGAAGGACAACATGAATGTTTAAGGACTGCAGTTGATTAACTATGCAACTATGTAATTATATTATTCGTGATTTTCTAGCGGTGAAGAAGCTGAGCGGGAGCGAGTTCGCCTGGAGGCGTCCAAGATGAATTAGATGCACTCGGCTAGGATCGCACGAAATACTGGAGAATCATATAACTGTGGACAATAAAAAAGCCAAATTTATCTATTGCGGATGACTATGCAAGGGAGGAGTCGAGGAGGAAGATTATGACTATTATTTTGATATGCATGTGTGGATGGATTTTTCATATTTGCGAAGTATTGGGCTAGAAAAAGATGCCTAGAACATTGACGATGGCGACGGCTAGGACAGTGAGGACAAATACTGTGGAGAGGTGCCACACAGGCCACAGAGCAATGTTTGATCCGATCGATCCCAGGACGAGAGACGCGGTCGCAATCCTGACAGGATAGAGCAGCTCTTTTTCCCAGTTTACATATTCGGTACGCTTCCCACGGATGATTGGGCGAATGAACTCGAGGTAGAAGAAGATGGAGAGCATCGTCAATAGACACAGGAGTGAGAATGTCAACAGGGTTCTTGAAAAACAAAAAACGAAGAGAAAAAAGTGTGTGAGACATTGACTCATCCTGGAATGAGTTTGCATCCAAGGGCCCCATTATACCTTCCAGTACGGTCGATAGTTCGCAAGAGTGTACATACCCTTTAATGCGTGGATCATTCCTGTAGACCAAGACGTCTACTGCATCGTAGTACCATCCGATGAGGGCTCCAAACAAGGTCGGCATCGCGGCCTTGCGCAATCTCTGAAGAAACGGTCTTCTGGTGGCGACACCTGCTTTCAGTTTGCCAGACAGTCCGTGTTGATGTCCATGGTTCGATGACGAATGGTCTCCCCTTCCTGGTAAATTCTCACCACTTCCATCCCCGTCGTTATCGTTCTGTCCATCACGGTAACCTTGGTGGTTGGTGTAGTTGCCGTCGCCGTCCTGGTCACTCCGGAGGGCCTCGTTCTGTCGCCGACGCATCATCCGGACGGTTGCTGTGTGCGGTACGTTCGCTCGGATGTCTGGACTGGCCTCCAATGTGCCGTCGGCGCGGGGCACAGTGAATGGGGGGATGCCTGTTGATAGAGTGTCAAGCGCCAGCTTCTGTTGTTTAGTCTTTCATGAAGAGGATCGGGTGTGATCGGATAGTAAAGCAATGGAGATGGGCAAGCCCAGGATACAGTACTGTACCATGGATAGTGTTGTTGGCCTTCCCCGCAGAATCCTGCGCCAGCCGTGCGTCGAGCTGTACATGGGTCTCTAGTCCGTTGGCGTAAGAGATGGGCTGTCGGGCGGGGTCGGTCATGGTAATTTGTGCTGGTGTGCGAAGGTGGTTCAGAAGTGTGTGTGGCCAAGAAAGTGTCGGTAGTGGCCAAGTTGCTTTTTGATGCGTGCTCGTCTTGGCTGGCTCCCTTTTGTTTCCTTGTTCTTGCTCGTTTTCGATGAGGGAGCTGAAAAGACACCAGTGACCCCGCTCATTGTTGGTCGACTTTTGGGCGCACAGCACATGGAGAGAGAACAATCCCTCCCGCGTTTTGAAACAAGCAGTCCTCGCATTCCCCCAGCAAAAAATGAATTTCTCTCTCTCTCTTTCGCCCCTCTCCTCACCTCTGAATCAATCACCCGAACAGAAACGGCCAATACCTGGTTTCTCATGTCGCACCTCCAGCTAGGCAGGATTTCTTCTGCAGCAGCCATGGTCGGCATGAACAGCGCAGGCGCTAATCCGCTGCTGCTGGCCTCAGCTCCAGCCTCCTTGGCGAGCCTTGGCTTTCGAGCAGCATCTGTGAGTCCCTTGGTTGTTCACAACACAATACGGCCCTTCTTGGCGAATGTGGGCAGGAATGCGCTTGTTGGAGCAGTGGCATTCACAGGACAGCATGGATTTGTCTCACTCCCCGAGGGAGCACAGGATGTCGGCAAGCTGGTCTCAACCGCCACCGAAAAGATGGGTCTTGGTGACAACCAGGTATATCAAGTAGCGTTTTCTCTCACAAAATTCAAAGCGCAGTCGCATAATGAATGTACTAATGGTAATACTTCCATCTTATTATATTTGGACAATACAGTTCGCGGCAGGAGGGTTCCAATTGGCATTGATCGGAGGTATCCTTGCGGGAATCAGAGTCCTGGGGTCGCATGCGATCGAGTATCTTAAGAAGCGAATCGTCGTCACTGCCGAATTCGATTCGAGGGATGAATCTTACAGCTGGATTCTGGTATGTCTCTTCTTGGTTTGAGCTTCTTCTTGCAAGGAATTACACACCGGGGGTTTTGCGATCGTTAGCTTTGACAGTTTTCTTGTTTCATTCTGGTGATTAGAACTGGCTGAGCGACCACCCGTATTCGAAAAAGGCCACCCAATTCTCCGTATCAACTACAATAGCCAGAGGCGCGCAAAAGATCAACGGCGAGGGCGGGGATGGAATTGTTGCCGCCACATATTTTTTACCCGCGCCAGGTATGGGGATGCTGTTGAAGGAGAGCAATCGTCGCTGTGTTTTTGTCTAGGTGTTGATCTCTTACATTGCCGTTTGGTCAACTTAATAGGTCTCCACTTTTTCTGGTACAGAAATCGCTTGCTTTGGGTATGCTAGATACGAGGATCGCAACATCAGACATCCCATTGAAAACATGTTGCTCACACGATTGACGAATCCCGCGTTTGTTCAGATGTACAGGGAGCGCGTACGTCCCGCAGGATCAACGGTTGCAACTTCAGGAGCAGCCGTCGAGAACATCACTATCAGCACACTGGGTCGATCCCGCGATCTGATCCAGTCCTTGATCTTGGAGGCACAGCGCAAGTTCATCGACAGGGACCAGTCTCGCACGGTCATCTTCCAGGCTGATCAATACGGCGCTTGGAGGCGAACTAAATCAAGGCCCAAGAGGTATTTGATTCGTGTTCTTTGTACATGAGTAAATTCTCAAGTGAGATGCGACATAAGATTTCGATATTTACCATATCTCCTATATTTCTATTAGACCACTGGACACTATTGTTATGGACCCGAAACTGAAGAATTATATTGTTGAAGACGCCAAGGAGTTTTTTGCAAGCGAAAGCTGGTACTCTGAGCGTGGCTTGCCTTTTCGACGCGGTGTAAGGTTGCTTCATGACAATATAAAGGGAATGCATGTCCAGAACTTCCGCTTATCCTAACTATTTATTGTTCTACTCCATCTGCACATTAGTTGCTTTTGTACGGTTCACCAGGAACGGGAAAGACATCATTTATTCACGCTCTGGCAGGGGAACTAGGCCTGAACATTTATGTGGTTAATCTCTCGAGCAAGAACTTGACGGATGATACGCTGTCGGAGCTGGTCTCGGATACACCTTCGCGATGTCTGCTGCTTATCGAGGACGTTGATGCTGCATTTGTTCAAAGAGAGTCCAGGAGTGCTGCGACAGGAATTACTTTTTCGGGTTTGCTCAATTCTGTCGATGGCGTGTCTGCCCAAGAGGGTCGTATGCTTTGCATGACTACTAAGTAAGGGCCGCGCATGCTTCTGTTGGATAATTAGGCATTGCAGTTCTTTATTTAACGCTTTTTTTTTTTTTTTTTTTTTATTACTTTCGCCATTGTAGCCACCTGGAGCGCTTGGATGAAGCACTGATCCGTCCTGGTCGCGTAGACGTACGAGCACGGTTTGGAAAGGCCACCCAGTCGCAAGCAAAGGAACTCTTCATCAAGTTCTACCCTCATTCCACACACATGCCAGACTCAACAACAAAAACCAACTCGAACAAGAAGCAGTTGTTGGTGCAGGATGATTGTTTCTTAGAAAAATCCGGAACTATTGCTGGCAATGCGACCGTTCCTTCCTCATTGAAATATGGAGCAAGTCTTTCGGCTCAACAGACAGGGGTGTTGGCGAAACAGTTCGCAAACGCTATTCCTGACCAAGTTTTCTCGATTGCACAGCTGCAAGGATTCTTGATGGGATACAAAAAATCACCGGACTTGGCAGTGAGGCATGCCACTGAGTTTGTGGAGCGCGCAGGAAGTGCCGAGGTCAGCGGGACAGCCAAGGTTGGGTATGACGGTGAGGGACACATTAATGAGAAGCAGGCTGAGGAAGAGGAGAAGGCAAAGAGGCAATATTTTTGGGAGGGTAGTGAACAGCAGAAGGAGCGAGAAGAGTTTAGGGAGGAGAGGGAGCGCGAGAGGAGGGCGAGTCTGAAGTAGCCATTTCAATCTTCTGGGAAATTAAAGTTGTATTTTACTGTGACAAAACTGGATATCATTTGTTGCCAGGCTTCTTCAGCTGAAAACCACCAATCTTCATGGGCTTGAATCCTCCCAACTTGACTGGCTGGAACCCACTGGGACTCGGTGCAGCAGCTGCGGCAGTGCTTGTATTCACACCTGCAGATGTCGATGTCTCCGGTCCGTCTTCCGCGGGCTGAAGTCCGCTCACTTTCACAGGCTGGAATCCACTCACTTTCACAGGCTGAAGTCCAGCCATTTTCACAGGCTGAAATCCACTGGTCCCAGTTGACAATGTCGTCGGCCCGGATCCACCAGCATTCTCAGGAGCTGACACGGGCTGAAAGCCGCTTAGGTTGATAGGTTGAAATCCAGTTGATGCTGCGGATGATGTTGTGGTTGGTATTGCTACAGGCATTGCATTCTGTGCCTGCACTGGCAGGCCTGGTTGTACGAGCGGGCTGTTTGATCCCATCGTGCCCGCTCTCTTCATTGCAGCCTCCTGCATTTTCGCAAGCTCTCTTTCTTCTCTCCGTCGCTCCTTTTCTTTGATCTTGCTGGTCGTGCTCGCTGCTCCTGCGCGACTAGTATCCTTCATCTCTTTGAAGCGCTATTATATATTAGCCCATAGGTGAGCTCAACGGGTTTATAAAATGGCTTCAGTTGTTGAAGCAAAGTGAACTGTAGGAATAAAGCAGGAGGTATTTTTGAACGAACCTTTTTGTGGTTGTGATCGTATGAGCTGAGATGAACTTCGAAATCGGAAATGCGTTCGTATTGTTTATCGCAAAGTGCGCAATAGAACGCCGACTTGACCATCTCGAGCTCTGCCTGAATCGCCCGCTTTTGCTCCACTTGTTTCTGAATTCAGGCAAAAAAAAAAAACAAAGAGCATTGGATAAGTTATAAAAAAATACATCACGCTAGATTTTTGATTTTTTAAGATACCTCGCGTTTGATCCGCTCCTCTTCGGTTTCCTCGGCCTGTCGCTCAACTTCGGTGGTCTTTCTCTTGGCAGTGCTCGATTCATTATACCAAGTATCGACTTCTTGCTTCCCTAATCCCAGCACGTCCTGCTTTCTCTCGATCGGGATCGGTGCCGTCCTACCTACGAAATACACATAGAAACAGCATCGGTCTAGAATCCATTATATGTTTTCAACGAACTAAATCCTCGCAATTGTTGTGGATAGCTTGGTGTACCTGTGGCATTTTGTCCGAGCCCTGTTCCAGCCTTCCATCCCATCTTGAGCAGGAGCTTGTATCCGACGTTGGATGCTGGGATATGGGTGCTCATATCTGCGGCTTCAACCCGATATTTGTCGCTGTCGCCGCCATCGTGATCACTAAGGCTATTGTAGTCCGATCCTGAATCGCTGTACTCGTCTGGACGATACTTTGTTCTGAGAGCATCCCTGGTCTATTTGTACAATCATAATTGGCCGTCCCACGTATCGACAATGATAAGACCATGCTTTTTCACCCCCCTGAAGCTCAGCAATAGCCGGAATAGATAGCAATGTGGGACCTACTTGAGCGAGCTCCTCGAGTTCGTGGCGGTAGAACCGTTGCAGCTGTGTCTTTTGTTTGTCCTGTGGCAGTTGTTGCATGTCTGAATGATGGAGGTTTAGGTGAATGAGGCGGGCGATGGTTCTTGAAGAGCGGTGCTTCCTTTCAAAGCCACTGTGAAGAATAAACGCCCTTGGAGACAGGAAGACGTGATGTACCGTATCTTTCTACGCTTCTACGCCGACCAAGAAAAAGCAAAAGTGTGCTCAAAATGCAAGATTCTACGAGGGAACAACAGCGGAGGCAACAATGTCAACAGCAGGAGGCACGACAGGCTATGGATAGTAAGGAACTTGAACTCTTGGAGATGAAGATCTCATCTTGCATCGGCTATGCACCTTCGAGACTAATGTTCATTCGAAAACGTCTCTCGCTAGTCCTGGCAGAGATGTCCTCAATCCTCAACACGGGCCTTGACCGAGAAATGCTGTCCATCTGTGTATCTTTATGCGAATCTGGTGTTAATCCCGAAGCACTAGCTGTATGTTTAACACCACAAGCATTGTTGGTTGACACGGTAAATGTCCAAGCATTTGAATTACTCATAAGGTGATTTGATATGAATTCGGTCGTTGTAGGCTGTCATCAAGGAACTCCGGAGAGAGAGCGCAACGACGAGAGTAAGTGAGCCCATTGCAGCGAGAATTTGAACATAGAAAACGTGTTTTATTGTATTGTTCAAGACGCGTCCATGTGCTGACATATCCACGATCGATTAATTGATTCTTCTAGACTGGTGTCGCATAAGCACAGTGCACTTTTCTATGTATGCATTCTCTACCACTATTCGCTCAACTTGGTAATCTCCGGTCTGTACTTCTAGCATAACCCACGCACCATCCGAACCAAATAAACTACCCGCTGCTTACAAAGCCGAAAGCGATTGTTGCTCGTAGGGAGCGAGGAGAGTATGATAAACGTGTCATTAAATAGGTACAGTATAAAAAACCCTTTTCTTTTGCTTTACCACATTTCATTACAGCATAAGCGCTTCGCTACAGCTGCAGAGTCCTGTCAATATTCGCCTTTGCGCCTCACTGGCGTCTTCTTGATGATCTTATCCTGGAACCATTCGAGGATTAGATCGTATTTCGATGCATAAACGCTGCTGCTGCCACTGTGATCGTCGTCATGCCGTGTAGGGGTTTAACAACGAGCTATTTAACTCTCCTATTAGTTGTACTTACAATAGGAGACGCCAAGCGATTAGAACTTTTGCGTGGGAATGCTTCGGTCACTTACTGGTTCATCCTTCAGATCGAAATACAATAGCACAAAAATGGGAGATAAATGTGGGATCTGTTTAGCTAAATAATGGCTCTATATTCCATTTGGCATATATGATATCCGGCGAGATGGGGAATCGTGGCAATAAGATCCACCTCTCTGGAGTCGTTATTTGCCAATAGTCGCTGAACGGGCTTCCGCTGCACCTTTATAACGCCGTTTAACAAGGGTGGACCGATGACGGATGCTCAGGGAGACGATCGGTAATTGGGAAAGCGAGTACTGCCTTTGTTTACATATCCTCCCTCGTCCAATTGCAAACGGTCTTACACGCCATAGAGTACTGCGCATGTGCACAGCTTAATTAGACAGTAGACAGTTTGCGAAACAAATCATCCAGTACAGTCTAAGTTTATCAAGTAGGGGCTCGCACTTTTGGTCATTGCGAAAGTCTTATCGCAAGTCCATTGCAACTTTGCAAATTCACGCTGCGCCAATAGGAGCGCTCCTTTTTCACGCGTAAGCTCATTCAAAACTAAACACAAGCAGACGCGAGCTATGCTTACACGCTTTAATTAAAGAAAGGCGATGTGTTTGCTTTTTAACTCTCTTGTTCTTATCATCCTTCCCTCCGTCCTTCCCCATTAAAGCCCACAGAGAAGAGAGGCGGATGAGGTGCGAGAGGACGTTGTTGCTGCTGAGACGCATACGCCTGGTGCTGCTGTTGTTGCTGAGGGGAACTCTGTTGCAGCACATACTGCAGCAGCTGCTGCCGTAATGTAAAGGTGGATTGTGTGAAGCCCATTGACGAAGAGGAGTAATAGAATAACAGACGCATGTTGGCATTTCATTTTGTATATCCAGACAAAGCCGCCTGGTAGCAAGCCAATCAAAACGCCGAATGAACTTTGCTTCTGACCCTCGAGTTCAGAGCTCAGAGGCATAGTTGAGTTTGAACTTCGAGCGAACTCGAGGGTCGAGTTCAGTTTCGCAAACTGTCTATTATCATTATAGTCCACTGCAAAGCACACTGCACATGGGCACAGCGCCTATACTAACGTAAGGATAAAACTCTATGCTCCTTCATCACTGAACTATACCTCGACCTCTTGCAATTTTTGATGGTTGGATATGTGTTTTCGTCTCTGATCATACTCGATATACAAGACAGAAATTGTAGCAGCTGGTATGTCAGGTCTTCGTCAAAGGACGATTGTTGGATAGCATCCGCGAATTCATCCGCGAGTTTACTCACGGCGCAGTCATCCCAATTTGCCAACCAACACACGATCAAGGATACGACTACAATGGGCACAAGAGAGCGCACGCGATGAAGTTTCAAGAAATTATGGCTGCTGATGGAATTATTTCTCACCTTCCAACCTTTTGGCCCGGATGCACACACGACGCTGATATATACAATGGACCTCGATTTCAGGACATTTTAAGAGCGTATTCCAAGAGAGTCGATGACCGAAGCCTCGCCATTTATGGAGGCCAAGCGTATGCATTAAAGAACTGTCTAGCAGTGCCTTTCCGTGATCAATATCTGACAGGAGAGCAAAGTATTGTCCATGTCAGGATGTTAAGATGTCGCATTTACTGTTGAGCGGGGCTTGGGCAAAGTATGCCGGCAGTTTGCCTTCATTGGATACAAGAGGAATTTTAAGGAGCTATTTCCAGTCGGTCATTACTACATTATGGCAGTCCTGCTTATCAATATACAAATATGTATCAATGATTCTCAGAGTAGCACATATTTCAGATGCCCTGCACCAGACCTAGAGGAATACCTGACGCCTTTTGAGCAGTGGAGTAAACCATAAATTGTTTCTTGATCCGCTTATTTATTAAAGCGATTGGTGTTCGTTATCCCTTCCTCTGTAGGACCAAATTCTATCCCCGGAGTAAATCCATATACATTTTCTTCAGTAGACAAGTATCACAATGCTAATTTACTAGCAGCCATGGAAAACCGGAGTGTTCAGATGCCTGAGGCGGTGTGGTAGTCGTAAAAGCAATTCCTTGTTTCTAACAAACACAGTGGGACATTGCATGTAGTGCAGCAGAAGCACTACTTGGATCTGATATCAGTTTCCTTCGTCCTGACCTTATACCATTGGCACGCAGCTTTTGTTTTGACGACAGGAACATGCTTTGCAGCGTCGAGGCGGTCGTAGCTGAGATCGCGACTACGTTTGCTGATATACTTTGCGATTTGGATCCTCAATTTCCTTTTGTGTGGTTCACGATTGTTGGCGTCTAAATTGCTAAAGCTAGAGAACTAAGTTAAGGCGAAAGTCATGATGACTCGATTTGCTACAGTTGTTCGTGTGAACTCATCTCATGATATAAGCATTGATGACTGCAATGTCCAACAGCCATAGTAATAGAGGGAGCCAGTTCCTGAGTGATCGCATCTATACGGGGTACTGTTGCCGAAGTTTCTTCGAGTCCCTGAACAACTGTTCGATTGCGGCGCAACCAGGGTTCTGCATGCTGATGACTGATGTAAATTCATTGAGGGTAATCGTTTATTGAAGATCTGCTTAATTTAAAGATGGTTGGGCATAGAGTAATAGGGAGGGGGTCAATTCTACTGAGCTATTGAACTATTGAACAATTCCAAAAAAAATAATCTAAATGACACATTCAAGCCAAAAACGGAGGAAAGGATAATATGAGTGAGTATCTGCAAGCGTCCTATCTGCAGTAGGTAGAGTGAGCTGGAATGAGAGAGGTACTAACAGTTAAATTACGTTGTGATTAAAATGTAGCTTATTGTGAATTTTGGTATTCTGTCAATTCAAAAATTTCAAAAAATATATCGAAACTTTATTCTCACTGGGCCGTATGCCATATGTCACAAAAAAATCAGCTCATCACCATTCTCCATCGCGGCCGCGCATCTCCGCATCCTCATTTGCAACTCAAGCCCACTATGTCAAGTAACAAGCGCAAGAAGACCGCGCCGGCGGTGAAGAGATCAACGATAGTCAAGCAAGCGACAACAACAGCGACTGTTACAACATACACTTGTGTCGACCCGGACGGACCTGCCAAGCCTGCGCAACCTGCGAAACCTGCCGCGAAGAAGAGCCGGACGAGCGTGACGGAGACACCGGTTATTCTGGCGACTGAGCTGCCCATCCAAAGCAATCGCGCGACACTACGTCGTTGGCTTTAAAGGCAGAGTTCATAGCAGAGGTGAACGCAGCACGAGAGAACGATCCCAAGGCATCAGTCTCTTCTATCGGTAGAAGCAAAAAGCACAACTTCGATCGATCCACGGCGGCCCGCAGCATGAGAAATTCAAAAGATATCCTGGATAAGGTGGCAAATATGGGCCCTAGGAATTCTGCAAAGAGGACGAAGCTCTACCCGCGGACGATGGAGGTCGTTGAAAAGGTACTTTTCCTTCAGTTCAAACACGAGATCGACTCTAGTAAGAACATCGCTGCCTGGCACCTACTTTTGTCCGACATGAAGACGAATCACTCACCTATCTACAGACATTCCTGTGAACGATAGCCACCTACGGGACATGGCTGTGGACACATATTTCCAGATGCTGCCTTTTCTGGACTCAAGAATGGCGCCCAAGCCGATCGAATTCTCGGATGGTTGGATTATAAAACTCAAGAAAAGCTATGGCATCCACGTGCATGTTGGTCATGGCGAGGAGGGCGACGTCGGCATGGACAAGCACGGCCCACGATTCAAAGAGATCACGGAGCAGCTTTCCAAGTTCAAGCCAGCAGACATATATAACTGTGACGAAGCCGGGCTGTATTTGAAGGTCCTGTCGAATAAGGCATTGGCGATTACCATTGTTCGCGACAAGAAAGTCACCAGAGTTGCCAGGGTTTCCATTCTGCTTTGCTGCAATGCTGATGGATCAGACAAGAGGATGCCATTTGTGCTTTGTAAGTCGAGAATATTGCAAGCTGTCCTCATCGTACTTGGATCATCCTTTTACAGAACTTGCTTTTCGGCATTGACATTTATATCTAGCTGCTCATCATCCCAGAGGCTTGCATAAGGATATGAAGGAACAACTCAAGGCTGATTTTCAAGGCTCCGGGTACATGAGTCAAGAGCTTTTCAACGGCTGTCTCAAAGAGCTTGACGCCGCCATGGCCATGGAGAGACGACGTATTGCGCTGATGATGGACAGCGCACCAGGACACGGCAACACCGACGAGCTTAGACTCAGGAATGTTGAGCTCATTCGACTACCACCCAGAACAACGTCAGTTTCTCAGCCTTTGGATGCAGGGATCATCCAGTCCTTCAAAGTGAAGTTCAGTCGACATATGATTCGCGTGGTATCTCAGTGTCGAGTAGAGCAAAGACAGAGAAGGCGACGATCTCAAACAAGCTCCTGTGGTCATGCCTGGTTTCTGCCTGGAACGATGTGAAGCTATCCACTATCCGCAACTGCTTGCCCATGTCCCTACTGTGCCTATTGAAATGAAGGAGGCCTTGCGAACAACTGACGGGGATGAGACAGATCAGGAGCTAGAGGACCTCAAGCAAGAGCTGATAGCACTGTATCCAGACCGCGCCAAGGCTATCGAATGTCAAAAGGACTTCGGAGTGCTCGCTTACTTCAGGTGTTGCGCAGGCAAAGGTCCCACCTCGCAGCTCATGGACAGCGTCAGTGCGGTGATGTCCAATAAGCAATTCAAGAAATAGTTCCGCCTCGCTGGAAGTGTTGTTGTAGTCGACGAGAACGAAGTGGATGATGATGACCCGTTGGACCTGAATTACTCATCATCAAGCTGCGACGACCGCGAGCCGGTGGTTTCCAAACGCACCCTGGAACCTCGTTCTGGTGTTCATCAATTGAACCTACCACCCGACCAGGTTTCTTCTCAAGAGTCAATCGCTTCCATGGAAGAGCCATTATGGTCAGTGCTGGATGGTATGCATCAATCTGCGACCATGTTACAAAAGATGCTCTGCCTTAGAAGGGCGGCGCAATACACAGATGATGCACCGGCATTTACACGGAAGGTTGCCGTGACTACCAGGGAATATCTGGATATGCTAACCGACATGCTGTCTTTGGAAGGGGAAATAGAGGGAATTGTGATAAGCGACAACGAGGTCTATGAGATCGAACCATGACCACGATGCTATAGACCTCGGCCCAGTGAGAATGAAGTTTCGATATATTTTTTGAATTTTTGAATTGACAGAATACCAAAATTCACAATAAGCTACATTTTGTAGCTTATTGTGAACGTGGAGTGTAGATAAATAGATAAATCGACCTTGGTGGTCGCAGACGGCTGTGCAACCCATGGCATAGACGCACTTCCGGGTGTTCCATGAGATCATATCGTAACTCGGCGCCGACTCAAAGGGAAATGGTACACCATCCACGGTGCCAATCGCATTGGGGAAACCCTTTTCTTGCTTGAACCACCTTGATATCTCAGCCTTTCTGGCTTGGTCTGGCCAGACACTGAACCGTGATTCAAGCTCTTCTATTGCCCGGATGCATCGCCATGTATAGAGATCTACCGACCCTTGACCAATACCCGTAGTGAAAGCAATCTTGTGTGAAGATATACCCTTGGTGCCTAGCCGATACAAGGCGACTAGAAGCTGCGTCTTGATCGGGGCCTGTGGGCGCTCTGGATTCTTGCTGATAAATTGACCGCTCCCTTGGATCATTTCGACAAGCATGTCAACTTGCCGAGACGTCATGCGAGCAGTTTTTCTGAACTTCTGGGGGGCATACTGTGGGAGGATAGTCTCTCTCAAAACTGTCGAAAAAGGCATGCGCATCCGCGGTTGGAGGTAACGGGTCTGGTGGAGGTACAAGAGTGCGTTCCAATAAGCCATAGGTATATAAGGGAACATCCCTAGGTGGATTTCCAGCTCCTTGATGTACTCCTTGCAAGCGTTACTGAAGCCTTCCTGATACTCCCTAAGGAGGCGCTGGCGCTTGGTGTATCGGTGTCGGGGGGGGGGGGGGGGGGGGGGCATGGGGAAGAACGACAAAAAAACCCCAAGACAATATCTTTTTAGACCAAATAAGGTATAGGACTGTTTATTCTGAATAATTATTCCAAGAGCAAAATCGATCTCAGAATTGTGCGAGGGGGTTTTGAACCCTAACATCCCAAATCGGATAGGGCTTAATGCCATGATTTTGATCTCAGAAATGCGCAAAATGGTTTTGAACTAACGTACAACGGGCCAACAAACGTTTGGTATGATCGCGACATGTAAGATCCAGAACTCCGTGATGCAGAAGTATCAGTGTCGAGATAGGATCGCAGAGGCTACAACGAGCGGCCCTTACCCACCGCATATATTGTAAGGTTTGAGATTGTTATGCCTTTCAACTGAACAAGACCTGTTTAGGAATGTTGCGAGCTCGAATAAGACCCATCGTACACGGTGCAATTCCAACATGTCGTCATGCTAGGGAGGCCCGCCGACTTGCATATATCTTTGCGATTTATTTTTGGCAAGACCCTACGGGGCAACTTATGCTAGGTATCCTACCTTTCATAGGCGATGCGGCTGGAACTGAGCACAAGTTGCCCCGTAGAGTCTTGCCAAAAATAAACCGGTGTAAAACAAGTCGGCGGGTCTCTCGTTCCAGAACCATATACATCAAGCTGAGACTTGAGAAGCATGACGACTCATTGGAATTGCACCGCGTACGACGGGTCTTATTCGGGGTCACTACATTTCTATTCGAAGGTCGCGAAATTTGAAAACCGGTCTTAGTCAGAAATAAAAAATAAAAAATATAAAGGTTGGTAGGTTGCCCAGCGTCTCGTATTTCTCCAACAGTACTCACATTCATCCACAACACATTGAACCTCGTCTGCCCACCACTTGAGCTCCATTTATCACCATGCGATCGATAGTCAACCTTGTTCCTCTCGTACTCCTGTCCCTCAGCCTTATCAATGCCGCCCCTGTGGAGGTTCCTGGAGTTGTCGTTCCCCCGGAAGCCCCCAACAAGTCGGTTCACGAGGAGCCAATTGACCCCAATGATATCACTGCGCCGTATCCCGTCAACAAGGGCTACATCTCCAACGGCGAGATCAATGAGCCTCCACCAAAGCCTTTCACTCCTGCCGGCGGCCTCGCACTGGATGAGACCCCCATCTACCACCCGCTCTCTGACTTCGACTTTCAGTCGCTTAACCTTGCCCTTTACACCGAATGGATTGAGCTTGATCTATTCCGGTTCGCTCTAGAAAAGTTCTCGCTTGAGGACTTTGAGGAGGCCGGCTTGAACAAAGCCGATAGAGCACTCGTCGCCTACATGGCGGATCAGGAGGTTGGCCACGCTACCAACGTCTACAACATGCTCGGCCCTGCAGCGGCCAAGCCCTGCAAGTACCAGTATCCGTTCCAGACAGTCAGGGAGTTTATTACCTTTAGTAAGCAACTCACACGGGTTGGCGAGGCCGGTGTCGCTGGCTTCCTTGAGCACCTCGACTCGCGGGCGTCGGCGCAGCTGCTGCTACAGACGGTCACTACTGAGGCACGCCAGCAGATGGTCTTCCGCCAATTTGAGGGTCTTTTCCCAATGCCAGTATGGTTCCAGACAGCCATCACGCAGAGCATGCAGTGGACATTGCAAGCACGCTACATTGTTTCCTGCCCCGAGATCAATCACAAGCATCCTCTGATCTGGCAGGTGTTCCCCGCGCTGTATATCACCAATAACCCTAACAGCACTGACCCGAACTTTGGCCCCGCCATCTCGACCGAGCGTCCAGCACTCAGTTACCCCGGACGGGAGGTCGAGTTCGAGTTTGAGACCCCTGGCAAGAAGGTGGGCCCTGACGGTAGATACACCACCACCAGCACCGCCGGCGCACCCAAATTTGTTGCATGGATCAGCCAGCTTAACGTCACGTACACGCCACTTGAGGGCGTCGAGATGTTCAACTCCGACGGCTTCGACGTCGGTAAAGCCACCACAAAGCAGCCCGACGTGCCTGACCTGTATCCGGGCCTCACCACTGAAGGCCAACCAGTCATCAACGGAACAGTGTTTGTTGCGCTCGTTGACGATGACGTCTTTGTCACGCCCTCAAACTTGACTGAATTGAATTCGCACGTAGTTGCCGGCCCTGCTCTCTATCAATCTGGTTAAAATGGACAATTCATCCTGTATCAATCAAACGATAATATGGACCTAATAAAACAGTTCGGCATGAACGTTTTAATACATATTAACGCTTCAAAAAAACATATCACGAAACATTTGCATACAAAGGCAATTAAAACAGATGATAAGATGTTGATACTAAGTTTTCCATAAGCCAAAGTTGTCATGTACCGTGAGCGATACTGTGTTTGTGCTTGACATGGTCGCGGGGGACATACAAGATGTCAATAGCGAAGTGTATTACTCTTTATGTCTTCACTTAGAGCAGTTTCTTGGTCTTTAAATACCGCCCTTCGCATTGCCTTCTTGGATCGATCTTGGTCTTGCTGTTCTTCCGCACTTCGCTTGAACTCTTTCAGTTGATCGAGGAATTTCAGGTGGCGCTCCGGGAAGATCTGCACGCGTCAGTCCCTCTGGCTCTTCAAGCTGATAATAAGCTGATCAGCACAGTTGGCGAAGTTAATTGAGGCATTGAACTAATAATTGCGGCTGTATATCATCAAATAAATGACGAGCAATAATACAGCCCACACTGAAAAGCAAAGTAGCGCCTACTTACACTCCCATCTCGCTCACCATTGAGTTAAACATTGATAACTACTGAAACCCGTGGTACTCACCGCGGCGCGAAGATATATCCTTTTGATCATGCAAAAAAAATGTCAAACATACACCAGATCTTTCATACAGTTCAACGCGCAGTGAAGACCATTTATTTTGTTTTCTACGCGCTGGCTAGCTTTTTTTTGTTTTTTATCTTTCTTCTAGTGCTAGATCAGATACATAACTTGAGAGTAGCCTCCATAGACTCAGGTCAGATATAGATCGTTGTATAGGCGTATTTTATTGGTGGTACTCAGCTGGCATCGCCTTCCATGGACACTTGTTTTCCTTGAACTCCTCCAAATGTCGTGCCCACCTAATCGAGTAAAAAAGGAGTGAGTTCTAGATCCAAATAAGGCTGACATGAAAACTGAAGGTGGGACCTGGTCAGGTCTAACAACTCTCTGACCGCCTCTCACAATACCCTGGCTCTATGAACGAGTTTGCACGCGCCGTCGAACGTATTTAGCTTCTGGAGCTTAGCCATGTTCTTCTTCGCGAAGTCGAGTCCTCGTTCGATCAGAATGCAGTTTGTGGTTGTGTAGTTGTCGCTGTTAAGTATTAGTTAACATTTTGTAGCGCGTTATAATTTTTTTGTGGAGGCGCGTTTGTGACCAAAACGCGATTTCAGAACACATCAGCTCTCGTGTTTTGTAACACGCCAAAATGTTCAAAAAATGATGGGCAGCATCAAGATGAACGAAGCCAACCACCAACCCGATCCCTACGCCATTCTAGTCAGAACTCCAACAGCTACTATCTGACCTGGAGCAGCTCATCATTCTTACGTTCAACGGTGACGATGAAGGAACAGAGGATGCAATCGTGCTGTACCACCTTGTTGATGGGAGGTGATGGCGGAGGGGAAGGAGAAGAAGCTGGAGATTCGTCATGTGATGGTTGTTTCATGTTTAGTTGAAAATGGACGAGGTGATGCAAAGCTGAAGAACCAGAAGAGTACGCGGATACTAGTTGTGGGCAAACACGCTGCAGAAGCAAATGAAATCCGCCATAGTGACAAGGCTTGAAAGGGTGGATTATATGGCGCGTTTGTGTGCAGCATGTTTGGCAAATGAGTACGCGCTTGATTTTGCTAATGTCAAAGTTTGAAACTCCCTATTGTGAAGAGGTTTGAAAGGGCGCGCGTTTGCGAATGTCAAAGCTTGAAATCCCCAAACTGTGCCATCAAGGACGATATCTATTGTAAGATGCAAAAGAACTGCCCCTATACCTCAAACATCAATAGGAGCGATTCATTCCCCATTTACAATCAGCCTTCCACCTCTTCCTCGGACCAACGATGCCCCTCCTCTTCTTTGGGACGCTTGAGCTTGTCGAGCGGAGAAGGCCGCCTGGCGACTTTGGTTGGAGTATGGAGAGCAACTTGTTCCCACTCGAGTGTCTTGGCAACGCTTTTAGGGGCTGATGAGACGACATCCTCCTCGTCTTCGCCTTTCTTCCGGTATTGGTATTGCTGATACACTCAATGCACCTGTGCTGCATATTCGTGGTAGTGGCTCTAATAAGAAAAAAAAAATGGATAATATTGGTATTAATAGGACATTCTTACGGTGATAAATGAATACGTACCAGTAATTGGGCAAGTCAATGAACTAGGCCCCCCAAGAATGAGCGGAGCTCATCAGGAGTGGACGGCAACGCGATGGTGCTGGAAGCCTTGCCTGCCATCCAAATGCCATGCCACCTTCGTACTCCGAAGACGATTGCCAGTATGCTTAAAGACACAAAAAAGAAAGACGGTTCATTCTGGTGCAGAGACCTTAGTATACGAGCTTTGCCGGGTATACAATCGTGTTTGTTTCCCTACCATGAATAGAGAGAAGTAGTGGACGCTCCAATTCACACTTGTCCTGCTCAAGCAAGATGCTTTTATTGATCTTAATCTTTTTACTGAGTTGGCACGCCACTTCTTGTCTCGATGCACCCGCAAGTTTACACTCATAATTGCCGGTCACCACCGGGTCAACGCTCAATAACCCGTCGCACTTTCGAGGCGCTATCTTTGTTTCAAAGACATCTGCCAGATTCGATTTGGACAAAGCAGACGCAGAATGTCCTTGTTCGTCCCTACAGGATTAAACGGAATTATAATGAGCGACAACAGCTGCTGCAACATGAATAACAGCAACAGAAGCAAAAACGACAACTTACAGATGCATGGAAAGAAGAGAGTTCAGAGGCAGGCCTTCCTGGAAGATTGCCGGCCAAAGGGCGAGGCAATCAGCTTCTGAAGGCGCATTTAATCCATGTAGCGGTCTGATTATATCCGGATTCTACAATGAGTTGATAAAAAGACGTTAAAATCCAGGATATGATGGTAGACGTGGAGCAATTAGAATGCGTTCGATGGACGTCGATCATCCAGTGATATGTCAGCTGGGTAACCTGCAGGTGGTAGGTCTCATCAAGCATCTCATTCCTCCCGAATTCGCGCTCTCCCGTACTCTTTTCTCTCTGTCCCCTGCTGTGTCCATTGCTTGAGTTTGGTATTCCTCTGTTCCTCCGGTAATGTGTTGATGTGAGTGGTACAGACGGCGCCCAAACTGCCCCTAAATCCCGAATGAACATTTACGCTCTTGATGAAGTTCATTCCGCCTGGCTCCTCTCCGGCCTCCATTGAACGCTCCAGATATTTCTTGAGGCACTCCATGAAGTCGGTCATGTTGCACTGAAGTAGGCAGCTTACGAAACTCGAACTTCGGGCTGAAGTTCAATAGGGTTCGCGCTGTTTTTTATTTTATTTTTTTAGCATTGGACTTGGCACCCGCACCCAAGTTCTATGCGCAATGCCATTGACTCATAATCCTTTTTTTTTTTTTTTTTTTTTGGCACAAACGACGACCAGCGTAGCATGTCTCTCTATCGCTTTCTGCCAAAAAAAAAAAAAAAAAAAAAAAAATGATGCACTTGTGAACTGGTATTTGCCTTTTTTGCATTCTTCATCTCTGTATCACCTGCCCGCCTCTCCTGTCCATGCTTCACCTATGAGCTTCACGTAGATATCCTACACCTCGGTAGGCTGACATCGCTATCAACGTCGTTGCAGTCAGTATCGGTGTGGCTGTCATTGTAAGTAGTGTAGTTGCCGGAGATGTCGCTGCCGCTGTCATTGTCCTTGCGAGTATGCGGAGTGGCATATTTTTTAAGAGGAAGGAACGGTTGAGTTGGCGACAGTAGTGGTGAAATAGGAAAATGAGATGCCCCTATCCTTTCCACCCAGTGTACAAAATTAATTAGTGAATTTTAATTTTTTCTAACCATGAGCAAATAAATACATCTTTTCTTCAGCACGACTTTTCTTCTCCAAGCACAATCGACAGCAGCTTGAGTAACCGCCATGGAAGTTAGTGCCCCAGTGCACAGCTGCGCACTGCCAAAGGATTAGTGCCAAGTACACGGCGTTCGCAAGATAGAGGACTGGCCAGACAACTCCCCAGAATTGAACCCCATCGAGCATGTCTGGTCCTTCCTTGGTACCTCTCTCAATCGACGACAAAGACAATCTCGGGAAATTGCAACACTAGTGAGAGCTCTAGTGGAGGAATGGAATACTTTTATCGCAAGGACAGCTGGCAAGGCTGGTCGACATGACACTCCAGAGACTGGAGTTCGTGAAAAAGCACATTGGTGGTAATGGCAGATATTGAACGAGCCACAACCCTTTCCTTCAGCATTCACCACCCTAACACCCTAACATTCACCATGGATGTCCCCCAAGAGCTTCTTTCGACAGACATGAAAATTTCCATAGCGACTGCATAGCTCTTTAGATGTGTTGTATATAGGCAATTTGAAAAAGAATGCGCAAAAGCATGGGTAAAAATTATGGCTCGCTAATAAAATTTGTTAGGTGACTGTACGTGCTGAACGAAGGTCGAACTTTCCTATTTTGATCCCAAAGGAAACACGTGGTGGTAGTCGTATCTGCCGATACACCACAGTCAAGAGTCACGATGACATTCTCTTGTGCCCGGTCAATACCCTCACCGAATACCTCCGACGCATCCAAGGACATGACTTTGATGTTCATCATCCTAAATACGCGTCGATACGATATCGCCCCCTCCTGCGC
This sequence comes from Gamsiella multidivaricata, assembly GCF_025024155.1. Lineage (NCBI taxonomy): Eukaryota > Fungi > Mortierellomycota > Mortierellomycetes > Mortierellales > Mortierellaceae > Gamsiella > Gamsiella multidivaricata. The sequence continues at coordinate 24,931 of NW_026251835.1, forward strand.
GATGTCCGGGATCCTAGCCGACATGTCGGAGCTGAGCGCATCAGTAACCACATCGCTTTCATCAGTCGCAAGCTTAATCTGCCAAAGGATGCCAAATTACCCAAGGCTCGTGCCATCGGATCTACGGCTGCGATCAAACATAGTATCCAGCTTTCCAAGACTGGCTCCGGCCCCACATGGTCGACGACATGCTGGGCTCGCGTCTCGTTCCTCGGCCAACTTTCTTTAACTGCTCGCAGCGCCACCAATCTACCATAGACTACATCTCCCTATCACCAGACTTGACCCCCCGCAGCCCTTCAGTCTCCCAAACCTACACCTGCAACTTCACCGACCACGACCACCTCTCCCTCCAGATCAAGCCTCCCTCTCAGATCCGTCATGGAAAAGGTGCCTGGCGCCTCAACACTTCTCTTCTGCGCCAGCAGGAATTCCGCACTTACTTGACCACTACCCTAGACATGGATCCGTCTCTCGAACATCGGAAAACCCCCATCAGCACTGGGGTCGCCTCAAAAAGCATGTCCGGAATGCGAGTATCTCATTCTTGATCCTTCATAAATCCCGCGCCGTCCCGGAGGAAAAGCGTCTCCAGGAGCAGCGGCCGGCACTTCTCGACGAGCATGAGGACGCCCTACACCGACAGGATCCTCTGGCTGCATTGACACAGGAGGCTCTAGATCGGATTAAGGCGGCTCTGACAACCATGGTAGACCCCCATATGAAGGGCCTGGCACAATGGGCAGGCTTACGCTGGATGGAGAAAGGCGAACGCAGCACCCAGTATTTCTTTCAGTGCATCAAACACCGCAATCGAAAACGATGCATGTCGTCTCTACGGGACCCAGCGCAGGACATCGTCCACACGGAACCAGAAACAATGGGGGATTATGGTAGGACCTTTTATTATCACAGCGGGAGCCGACCTATAATGTGGATCCAGAACTTTTACTGAGTGTGATCTCAGTAAAATTGGACCTGGTCCTACTCGCGAGACGGTAAAAATTTTGGAACGCGTCGGGAGAGGACCAATTGCCATGTGCAATGATGTCGTCAATAGACATACCCGACTCGGCGGCGATGGTAGATCCAATGACTCGGGGCTTGACACGACGGGTGGAGCGTTCAACCTCAGGGATCAAGGTCGAGATCGAATCCATGTGATTGGAGATGGTTTGCGTAGAGACAGCTGCATGTAGGCGAAGAGTATTACGAATGAGAGGGCAAATTGTAAAATTCTTGTCCTCGGGATGCGGAACCGTCACTGGGTGATCCTTGATACGCGAGGTGTAGGACTGATAAGCAGCCAAGGGGCAGAGATTGGGGTCAGAGTTGGCGGATATGTACACCACCTTCTCAATCCTCTTGCCCTTGCGTCTCTCCTTAGGAAGAAGAACAAAGAGCTTCAAGTACCGCTTGTCAAAGGTCGTCTTGTTGATGTCAACGCAATGAATGTCGTCCGCGCGGAGGAAGCCACAAATGCCCAGGAGCCAGCAAAGTTTGCGCGTCAACTGGACTAGTACCATATCGTCATTGTTGGGCAGCGATTGCAGGTAGGCAAGTGCAGGCGAGATGTCCAGGCAACCGATTTCTGCGGGCTTATGTCCGTAGCCTTCAGCGCAGCGACATAATCTTTGTAAACCATGCTCTCCGTGATTGACGATCGATCGCTGAACAGATCTAAAATGGCGGAGCGCTTAGCGAGGACGGTGGCCGGCTTCCAAACTCTTGTGCGGCGTTGGTGAGCGAGATAGTTGATGAAAAGGACTGGATCTGGGTGAAACAGGTCCTCATCCCGCTCTTGTGCCCATCGGATGTAGACTTGTTGGGCAGGACCGTAAGCGACGTGTCGGCGTTGGGCTTGTGGCGAGTCCAATATCGTATGTGACGCGTCTGAGCTGAGTCCTAGTTCGGAGTATAGGCGCCGCTTACGTGCCATGCCTGGAGCTTCCAATGCGGGTTCTTCTCGAGCACATTTGGTGCCGCGCCCGGAGGCGAAAGCACTGCATTTCTGGGGATCGTGAGAGGGTCCTTGATTGCCATTGAGAGAGTTGTCGGATACCAAATCGCACTGGTCCATGCCGGCGCCACTATTGTCGCCTCTAATTTCTCCAACTGAAGTTTCTGGAGAATCTGTGGGATGAGATTCCAAGGGGGACAGATGTAAAGGTTGCCCAGTTTGGTCCATGGTCGTTCGAGGGCGTTGAAGTTGAGCGCTTAAGGGTGAGGTTCCCACGTCATGAATTGGGGAAGCTGGGCGTTCCTGGGAGGGGCAAATAGGTCGATCGAGTGAGGGCCCCATATTGAATCCAGCGTTTGGAAGAATGGGCGGTCGATACTTCACTCTAGTTGGGTCGTCAGCCTCCTGGATGGTGCGTCCGCTGGGTTGAAGGCTGAAGGAACGTATGTCGTTTGGAGTCTGGTCTCTGTTGTCAAACAATGGCGCCATAGTTGATCCGCCAGGTCCATCAGTTGCGGGGAACGGGTCCCGCCGAACCGTTAGATGTGAGCCAGCTCAATCCGTTCCAATGCTGAAGGTTGTCGATCTACCATGTTAGGTTGTCCTTGGCTTCCTGAGATAGGGGGATCTTGTCCTCCCAACCGGATCCGGCACGCAGAGCGTTGTTCTTGATTTGCATGAGACGCTGGCACATCAGACGTGCTGGAAAGACGGCGGCGGTCATTGCCATGGCCTTGCCGATGAACGAACTTAAAGCTTTTAATGAGCTGACGCCGTTGTTCCTGAGTTTGCGCGCTTCGCGGCGGATATCTCGAACCTTGTGACGGGGGACGGAGAGAGTCATGGATCTGCTGTCTATTGTGAACCCCAAGCGCTCGATGACCTGAATGGGCTCCAAGGTGGATTTTGCTTTTTTTATCAAGAAGCCTAGTGATTTTAGCCGTTCCAGGACCAACTGGGTGTGTTGAGCTGCCTTGGGCTTGGAGGAGGCGATTATCAGAAGATCGTCCAGGTATGCGGAGATGCGGATGCCGCGGCGGCGTGCCCATTTGAGGACTGGGCGTAAGACCTTGGTGAACACCAACGGGGAGAGAGAGGCCGAATGGGAGTACTCTGAATTGGTACCTCTGTCCCTTCCACTGGAACTGTAGGTAACGACGAGATGAGGGATGGATCAGAATGTGAAGGAAGGCGTCCGAAAGATCTATGGAGGTCATGTAATCCTTTTTGTTCATAAGTGAACAGATGGTCTTTACTGTTTCCATTTTGAAGTATCGTTCTGGCAGGTACTGGTTCAGTTTCTTCAGATTCAGACATGGGCGGAGGTCTCCCGTCTTCTTGGGTACTAGGAAGAGCTGACTGGAAAACCCGGTGTTCGATGTGGCCGTCTCGATGGCTTTCTTTGTGAGTAGAGCCAGGATCTCCTTCTCGATGATCTCCGTCTCCTTCTGGGAGAGTCTTGTTGAGCCTATTGACGGATCCTGTAGCCCTGTGAGACCGTTTCTCGAATCCATTTTTCGTCCGTTAGGAGGGTCCACGCGTGTTGGTATAGGTGTAGCCGTCCACCTACTGAGGGTTGGTTGTCTGCCCTCGGCCGCGGCCCCGACCGCGTCCCCTGTATGTGTTGCCTTGGGCTTGCTGAAAATTTTGGTTAACGTTGTCTGGCTGTTGGGAGAATAACTGCTGTTGCTGTTGATATGGCTGCTGAGAGCCCGAATTTTGGTAACTCTGAGAGTGCTGAGTGTTGTTTTTTCGATTGTTGCCGGACCGACCCCTTCCACGTCCTCGATTGTTGGAGAGAAGGCTGTTCCTGGCACTGTGAGGCGTATTCAGAGCATTCGAGTAGTTTTGTTTTTGTTTTTCTTTATTTCCTTTGTCTATTTGCTTTGGATTTTCGGTGCAAAAAATAAAGAAAAGAAGTGACACATTATAGGTCGGCTCCCGCTGTGATAATGGTGAGATATGCGACATATTGCATCAATTCAAGGCAAATTAGAGTAGATTTGGAAGCAGTGCGGACAAAATATCGAGAAAATCTAGGATCTTTGATTCTCTTCGATGGAATGCCCCGCATCGATCCATTCATTCCACCCTCACGGATGGCCTTGCACAGCCACTCCTCCGCTACAAGAAAAAAAAATTCTCTCTTACGCATGAGATACTATCATTCAAACATTCACATCTCGACAACCATTCCCGTGACGAAGATGAGATTATGCGTATCTTGTAGCTCATCAATGGATTGTTGATCTTGGTGAGTGAAGCCTTTAATGCACTGTGGGGTATAGACATGGTGGAGACTACCGCTATTTCTTTTTGCGTCTTGCGCTGTTGTGACCCAACTTGCCACATTCTTTGCACTTGTTCTGGCGCCTTTTGGACGCAGCCCATCCGTCGATTTTTTCCTCTCTTCTATCCAGAAGATCCTTGAAGTAACAGTTCACTCTTGATGATACCTCTACTTTGACCATCGGGAAGTGTTTCCATAGCCATTCTGCTGCCTCTAGGTTGTCACTATTGTTCCGTCCAGACCCCAAATCGGGACTGTACTGGGGGTGAACCTTCACATTTAGGCCACTTCCATTTTTATTCATGAGACTATTAAGCTATCTAATACTCCAAGCCTCAGATCGGGGCTATAAAAACCCCTACCGGGAGCATAATAAACAAACACGCTCTTTTGTCTCCTTGGCTCATACTCAGGTGCATAAAACATCACAACTATCGTCGTAAAGACCCCGAATTACTCTCAGCCTCGACCAGTATAGAGTCCTCCTTTACACCTCCTTGAGACCGATCAGCTGCTCCATCCTTCGAACATCCGGCACTCGGAGGTTCTTCAAGCTCTATAGCTGATCCAGTCCACTTTCCAGGGTCATCTCGAGACACTCATACTGGTAATCCTCTCCATCTCTGCCATCATAGATAGGCTCAAGATCGAAATGCAACTCAGGCTGAGGTTGCAAGGATAGCCTGGCCTTTGCTAACCTACCGCGACCACAATGGAGCTATGATACAACAGCTGGATCGCCATAAACTCAAAGGCAGTAGGGAGGAGATTGTCACTACGTGTACTAGGCGCAAACCAAGTGGAGCCCAAAACCCAAGCGTTTGCCCAGCTGTTTGCCCAACTGCTTGTCCAAGCGTTTGCCCAACTGTTTGCCCAGCTGTTTCCCCAAGTATTTACCAAGTGTTTGCCCAAGTGTTAGCCCAAGTGCCCACACTGCACTCCTTTTTGCCTGATCTCCAATCGTGCGCTCTCTGGTGTCCAAGATTTGGCACTGCGATTTCCCCACAGCTGCCTGGTCGATCCTCTTTACCGTCTTAGAGAGGTGCGGGAATGTACGCAGAACGCCTGCACGGAGCATTCCGGGTGCGCCAAACTGGCAAGCATCTGTGAAAATGCTCACTGCATCGGACACCCGCACCCTGCTCTATGAAGCAACACTCGGAGACCATCCGACCGAGCCTCAAGTTCTCTTTTCCGAAGGGCTGCCATTTGCCTTCACGCCCAAGAAGTCATGGATATAACCTGAGTTGGTTGCAATGCTGGTGTGCAGAATTACAGGCTCTGTCCCTGCAAATTCAGCAATATGACGGGTGGGTCTTCAGCGGAGCTGGAGGTCATTCCCTTTTTAATTTACGAAGTAGCTAGGAATAAACACATCTTCTTTTTCCTTCTCTCTCGTACACTTGGTCCCCTGGTGCCCATTCTCAACAGCCGGGCTGCAAATGAACATCGCGGTGGTTCTGTTCACAACGGGAATGGGCCAAATCCTCTCAGAACATGTCAAGATGTCAAAATCTTGGTCCCTGCCAGCCACACGTCCATTGCCCATGTTCATTGTCTGCACCTTTAACGGAAAATCAAAGCATCTCTTCATTCCTGTCTCGTTTTCTCAAGGGTCCATTTACCAGTATTTGTCTAGTATTTCCTACATTTCGCCCTTGCTGGTAGTCTTGTGTTGTTGTTTTTGTTGTTGTTGTTGTTGGGGATGTTATAGTCGCTTACCTCATAGTATTGTGCCGTATTTGACACACATTTGCATGGCTGTACAAAGAAGTAGCATCTCTATTCTTGAAGAAAAAAACCACATTGCAAACCACATTTACTAAATCCCATATCTGAGGACCTTTCTTTCCAGCACGAGGCATGCTAAACGCTACGCGTTCAATTATGCGCATAATGGATATAACCCACCCCCATGCTATGGCAAAAGCGAGCTCTCTACTGGTGGCAATTGACAGCTGTTTACTCTAGTAAACCGTAAGAATACCTTTGGGAAGTGAGAAAAATAAAAGTGCTCTCTCAATTTTTTTTCTAACATTTTAATCGCCAATTCTGTCAATGAAGCACCCGTGAACAAAAAAGCGTGGCTTTGACCGCAATAGTGAAGTGCGCCTTGTGATGTTTCTGTCGAAAAAAAACTCAATGACTGTTTCCTTCTAGCATGCCTATATGCCGCGTAGCTTGGGAACTAGGAGTTTATTCTACGCACTCTTTTCTCTTTCAGGAACTGGATAGAATGGCGTAATGGTGTTATAAAAGTGGCATTATGTCTACCTTTAAATGGTGCGAATCGTGTAATCGCACATAGCAGAACTCAGGGGGTGGGTAAAATCCATGGCCAGAGGATGAACGAAGGGACCCAGGCCAACAACGGGGAAAAAGAAAATAGCATATTGGATGGATGTTCTTATAAAAAGAGGTCGTCATGCCGCATTCACCAAGTACCTCCTCACAAACAACCCTTTCCAACCATACCTCTCTCCAAGGTGAGCGTAGAGCAACAACACGCTTTGCGCTTGTCAAAGTCTTATCACGGCGCATCGTTTTCTCACCATCTTTGCTCGTTTTTTCCCTATAGAATGGTTCAAATGATTGCTTCATCCTTCCTCGTGCTGTGCTTGTTCTTCGTTCAGGTGGCCATCGCCCGGGTGCTTGAGCCTGGAAAATACTTCATCCAGGATAATCGAGGCAACTACCTTGGAATTGGCCCCGTTCCACCAATCTACCCACCTATCGACGTTCCGGCTCGACTTGTACCAAATCATATCGCAGAAAAGTGGATTGTCGACCTGGCTGATAATGGTGCCTTCACAATTTCTGCGGGGAGAGGTCGGCACGATGACTACAAGCTCGTATCCAGGGAGGACGTGGTTTATGTGAGTGCGCGAATGGCACCTGAACCATGGACCATGACATCAGCGGGCGACGGCAAATTTATGATTCAGGCTCCTAACAGGGACCTGGTCTACACTGCCAACGTGGACGAGTTTCCCCATGTGACCCTTCAGCCCGCTAGTGGCGAGGATAGTCAGAGGTGGACATTTGTTCGAATTGACAGGGACAACTACTGGCGAGGCTATCGAAACCGCTTTTGTGTGCAGGAGGAGTGGTAATTTGGTTGACTGAGTTCATCGCCGCATAGTTTGGTCTGCTGATGCTCGTTTGAACCCTACATTCGGAGCAGGTTTTGTCGTGCACTCTGCGATGTAGCCTTCTTCGCCCAGTCGTCTCTCCCTCCACTCTCTCTCTATCCCACACTCACAAACACGTTTGTTTCTACTAAGATATCGCCTCTTGATTAAATGCGAGTGAATGCAAATGTAACTGGTTTTGAAGTTTTGGCGTTCGTACGTCTGTATGTCCGAAGCGATGGGAGAGAAAAAGTGAAGGGATACTCGAAAAAATATTTGACAATGTAAGTACTATTGAGCCACGACAACATTCAGGACTTGTAGGCTCAGGCTCAAAGCGATATCTCAACAAAGCTATGTAGCTATGTCGAGGCTGCTAGATGGTTTCGACAGGCGGCGGTACAAGGTCAAGTCAGCGCTCAAGTCAGTCTAGGATGGATGCACTTTGGATGATCTATGGGTTTCCTGAAAGACGAACTTGTGGCCCTCGATAATTTGCCTTTGCAGCTGGCCATGAGGATGCAGGGTTGGTTGGAGGTGTGGTAAAAAAGCGCGCACAGCCAAGAGAGGGAGAGAGACCACTAAGTACATTATTTGTCAATCTTGGCAAAGGTCCAAGGCCAAGGTGAAGAGTAAATAGGGGCACATTAGCTGGCGGAGCCGAATAACATGAAGATTCAAGCTTATTATCCGAGGGCCAGGACCATATATGTGTTATCTTCTTTTATTGAAATAAAACGCGAAAATCCAGAAACTACCCGTAAGGAAAAAATGATATAAATTCTGCTCGTATACCATGAATGCCTACTATCTTCTCAAAGGAGAGCCAGGGCGTGCAGAAATGAACCAGGGTGGGAAAAGAGGGTGGGACATATATGGTCCTGGCCCTCGGATAATAAGCTTGAGTCTTCATGTTATTCGACTCTGCCAGCTATTATGTTTTTGACGGTGCAGTAGCTGTAGCGACATGCAGTCGTCTCTACTTCTCAAGACCATTCTGGCCTTGTGTTCTTGCGTTGCCAGAACGTGATCCATCGTTTGCATCTCAAACCGAGTCCAAGCCGCTTTTGAAACATAAGAATTGAAATGTTGTGAGGTTTTAGCAATCTGTTCATTGGATACCCATGCTACCTGTTTCTCTTTTTACAGAAACTTATTTCCCCAAAGCAAAAGTGACCTGATCACGGCTACAGGCTATTGGAACACCAGCATCATTTCTCCACTTGAGCAGAATTGTTATTTGCGTCTCGGTAGACCCACTTCTTCTTGTTGGAAAGCTGTGAGAATGGAGCAGAAAAGGCGTAGTTGCTCTTGACAAATTCCTCGGCGCGTCCATTCATCTTAGCCTTTTCAAGTTCGTCTACGTCGAAGGTCCCTGGCATCATCACCCACGCCGTATCGCTGGCCTTGTCGATCCAGAACGTACAGTCATCCAGCTCCTTAGACGCAGCCTCAAATTCTTGCTCTAAATGATTGAATATAATAAAAAGGTGTTAGAAGCTAAAAAACAATCAATCCAAGAAGAAAGATTGCGTTCAGTAACTCCATGTGGTCGCAAGCATACCGGTTAGCTGTTGCTTCATGATGCAGAAAGTGTTGGATGCGAGACAGTGTGTATAATTGCTTGTATGTCGAGCGTCAGGCTATGTAAACAGCGAAAACGACGGAGGAAAAGGGATGGAGGAAGGAGAGGAAAGTCTGCCATTTATGCCAAACATGTCAAGGTGATGAGTAGTGAGGTCGATGACGATGCGCAAAGATGATCACAAGGCCCATTTCAATGCTTGGAAAAGCAGTAACGGGAAATGACCTGCTACGAATTATGTGCCAAAAATCAAGCCTCCTTTGCATTTAGCGCGATGTGGCGCTGGGCTTCAAAAAATGTGGCATCATCATCAAGCGACTACAAAATACTAGAGTCCACGTCAAAAAGTGCCAAACCATACATTTTTACAATAATAAATCTTAATTCAGTCGATTGCAGGCATGACATGGTTGCATGGCTGCATGCAGAGAGTTGTGCTGATTGATTTTTTTTTGATTAGACCTTGTCAATTATGAAGCAAAACTTCTGTAGTTGAAAAGTTCTAACCAAAAAAATCAATCAGCACAACTCCCTAGCTGCATGCACAATGTAAAGAGTAGCAAAGATACGAGGAAAAGAGGTTCCCTTTCTATCTATGTCTGAGGACTGCTAGCACTGCTACACTCAAAGAAGAGGCTATTCCACCAAGTGCAGGGGATGGTCATCATCATCATCTCATCGGGTTAGTCTAATCAGACCTAGAAACCTTTATTTCTTCAAGACGCGTCCAGCAAGCAGAGGCAGAGAAAGCGGCCACGAAAATAATTTCAAATTTTGTACGTAAAACCTGTACCAAAAAGGAAGTTGTTCAATTCGATTCTTTCACATCGACAAATTTTGGGATGGCACTTTTTGACGCCATGCAATCGACTGAATTAAGATTTATTATTGTAAAAATATATGGCGTTGGCACTTTTTGACGCGGACTCTATCTCGAATGCTGTTTCGAGTGGTGCTAGCCTATTTTGGCGCTGGAAAGATGGAAGATGGAGAAGTAGTGCTGACGTCGAATAAAAATTACGCAACATCTTGAAGAACCGCGACTTTCAAATACTTTATTTCCTACATATGAACCTAAACAAAATTTTATGATAGTCACCTTCTGTTTAGAGTTGAGCGAACCTTAAACAAAATTTGCGCTGTGTGTCGCGTTTCTTATCTTACTGTGACGGTATTTGCACCATTCAGGTAGCGCATCTATTCGAATTAATCGAATCGAATTTGGCTTAAACCGAATTTTGATTTGAATAAAGTAAATTCGAATCGAATTTAATATTATCTATTTGAATCGAATCGAATCCACCTCAGTCCAAATTCGCTTTGAACGCATTCGAATAGACGCGCTATTTCCGTCGAGAAGCGCGATTAATGAGGTCCTGAGGCTGTCGATACTGTTGATGTATTTGTTCTTAGCCGTTGCTGCGCTTAACACAGGCGGGCCCATGTTGGCAATTTCTTTTTCGCAATTGCTGATCAGGTCAAGGACATCTCTTTTAAGGAACGGAAGCTCCTTTTTGATATGGTTATATAGGAGTTCTCCCAAAACATCTTGACGCTTGTGTTGAATAAGGAAAAAGTCGGTTAGGCAGGTGAAATTGAGGAGTTGGGTAAGTCTTCCGTTACAATAAAAAAAAAAAAAAGTGCTAACGTGGTTGACAAAAGTGGTCGTATTATTTTAAATGGATTTAGTGCGGCCTTTTTTACATTATTTGATACCTGTATTATCTCGATATCCAAAACATAAAAGCATGAACCTCACTATGCGGACAAGGACACACGCCCAATGGAATTTAAAAAAAACACAACTAATGAACTGGTTCATGTATCAAACGTTCACTTACGTTGTCGAGAAGAAGACCCATTTGGGTCAAATAAAGCCCATGCCATGGGAAATGATCTCGAGAAGCAGGTATTCTCATGGTGTCTGAGAAAAATCCACAACATGAACTAGTTTATTAGTTGTGTTTTTTTTAAATTCCATTGGGCGTATGTCCTTGTCCGCATAGTGAGGTTCATGCTTTTATGTTTTGGATATCGAGATAATACAGGTATCAAATAATGTAAAAAAGGCCGTACTAAATCCATTTAAAATAATACGACCACTTTTGTCAACCACGTTATCTGATGCGCCCCTTGTTTGCATCTGGCGCCTGCGACCACAGCGGCGATGATTTGAAAAACTCGTCTTCAAGTTGTCTGGCATTGTCCCATGGCATGTCGATATCCTTATAACTTGAATTTCTCATGACGATCTCTACCCTCATCCCTCATCCCCTTCATCCTTTTATCCCTCTCTCATCACTCTTCCTTTCTACCATTACACTGTTCCTCTGTATCTCTTTCACCCTTTACCAACCTTTATTTTTAAGCAAATAAACGCCTCTTTCCCTTCTACCGCTACATTATTTGCGTCGACATTTTTTCTCAGCGCATACCCAATCGCCTTGTCTATCTTGTCTCATATTCATATCCGCTGCCATCCCTTCCGCAACCAAAACTCGCAGCCAATACCCGCAACCAACACCCACAACCAACACCGCCCCATATGACCTCCGGTTTCAATTTTGTTCAATGCTCTTATCAAACGGATGGCAATGGCAGCGCCGTACCTATCTCAGCCCCGACTAGCTCCACGCCAGTAATGGCAGAGGGATCAGGACATTTTAGCTGTTCTCCACACTATGTCGGCTCACGGCTTCTCCATTCGGTCGTTTTTGACGAGTGCCGGTGCTTCAACGCACGAGGTCATTAGGAAGAGAGTTCATCAGTTCTACTCAGATGACAGTTTAGCTGCCATTGTTCGCTACTGGGATTCCGTGCTGGAACACAGGCGAAAATGCATCGATTTTCATCTCCATTTCACGTTCTTTGCTCGATTTTCTTCCTTGGCCTGGTGCCCTCTCCATGTTTCTGTATTTCCACTGCCGCCTTTTCTTGATCTTTCCCTGATCTTCCTTTACTCCCGTATCCGTCCCATGAATTTCTTATCTTCTCTCACCACCTTCCCTTTTACCACGTTTGCAAATGGCAATCCAGAATCCAAGCGAATTGAATCACCCTGGCTGGACGACCTTACGGTCTGCCTGCGTTGACGGTGTTCGATGACCTTTTATTCGTTATCCTTTTTCACCGACTAGTTTCTTTGCTCTTTGGAATGAAGCGAACAAAAAGAAGGTATATATGACTTATATGACTTAGATAACCCAGCCCTGCCACAAGAAGCGGTTGAGTCTAACTCTGGTGGGAACATCGAGCCAAACATCCGAGTAGAGATTCTTGCCGTTCAGCGACGCAGGAAAAAAAACGGGGTCTCGAATGCGATCATCTATAATGATCTCGCCGCTGTCAAAGTCATCGAGTCGAACCAAGGCGGTGCACCACCATCCTGGCGAAACAATACATTCTTGCTTGAGCTCGCTGGCCTTGATTTCGACACCGGCGACCTCGACCGTCTCGGTGCCTCGCGTGATACCAGCCTTAACAGAGACAGTGGGGAGATACTTAAATACATTGGCGAGGTTGGCCTCCATGCCAACCTGCAAACCCAAGTCGTAGGCAAACTTTGATGTTTTTTCCAACTTGTAAGGGCCCGACTTGACCTGCACCTGCGTGTAGGCTGGGACTGCATGGCACGTGTTGAAATAGGTGACAAAAGTGTACTTCTTGAAGATGGAAATACGATTGGCCGCTCCGGGGAACATCTTCTTGGCTGTCGAGCCTGAGACGTAGCTGACGACTCCATCCTCATCTGGCCTGACAGGCAGCTTGCTGGCTCCTTGGACAAACTCGGCCAAGTCCTGGCAGCTGTTTTGTGGTGACGAGAATGGGATACCGGCAACGGCGCCCAGGAACAGAGCGCAAGCGGCTGTCAAAAGCATCGGCTTCACCATTTTTTGCTTGTAAGGTCCTAATTGAAAGGAACATGGTGGTTCAGTAAACGAAATCAAACATATCATATAAAAGATGAATGCCTCCCCATCCACCATAGAATTACCTTGATAGGTGAATAGAGAGGGGGAGAGGGAGGGAGGAGGGGAGGAAAGTAAGGATTCGGTAAAGGATGTTTTTGAGAGATGAGTGAAAAGGATGGTCAACTGCTTTTCTGGAAGATGGCGGACGCATATGTAGTAAAAATGGTGGAGTCACGATGATAGGGAGATACCACGATGCGCATTCCCCGTCCCCTATCTCAGGGGTCCACCAAAAGAATATAAAAACTCGTCTAGTACATGTACATGTCCTTTCAGTCCTTTTTTCGCTTCCCACACTAGAGTCTATTTCCGCATGATTTCGTTTGCATGCATAAATGGTTCTCACGACCTTTCGAATTCGCTCTCTTGCGTAAAATGGATCTCACAACTGCTTACTCAAGCTTCCGCGGATCGTACCCTCTCTCTTAGGAGGCACGCATAGGCGCATGAGTAGCAGTACATTTCAGGCGTAAACTACGTCACCGAAGTGCCATAGTTGCACGCCCTACACTGCCACCCAAACACAGACCTATGTATTGACTTATACACACAAATTGGTCTGTCTAACTATTTGAAAAAAAAAAAATGCCACTGGTCTCTTGCGCCGATCTGGCTCAGTTTCCTCGTCTTCTGGTGCCATCCGTTCGACGCCTGGTTGTTCCGCCTCCGTCTGGTTGTTCCGCCTCCGTCTGGTTGTTCCGCCTCCGTCACATCCAATCGTGCCACCTGCGAAGTATATATGAACCAGGAGTCAATGAGAACAAGAGAGGGATCTTTAATATTAATCCACCGAGAACATTATATGTTACTCGGTGGCTTAAATAAATTGATAGGACTCGCTGGATCTAATTAAATACACGCGGTGGCAGCATGTAATATGGCTATATGCCACACCACCATATACTCGACATACCGACTACTCTCCTCCATTTCCCAAATGTAGTTTCCTTCCTTGTCGTATGGCTGCAAATAATGAGGGCGCTGCTAGTGGAGAAGATGTCCTCGAATGACATTGCACATATTATGACCAGCCATGACGTCTCGATGAATTTTTGCTCCACACGTCGGCGTCGGGCAGTAGAGTTGCCGGATGTCGACCTGACCCACAAACTCCTTGCAGACCGGACAGCGCTTGGATGTGTAATATTCATTGACACCCATGGCACTGTACTCCTGCGATCGCGCCTAAATAAAACGATACCAGAGTAAAAAAAATTTTAACCGTCGATCCTTGTATTGTCAGTGAAATGGAGGTTGCAAGCAAGCTCAAATACTTACCAGCTGCACAAAGTACGCGGAGAATGCTGTGTGAAGGGAGGACAACCGCGGCGTTGAAGAAAACTCCCCGAGTCTGATACTGATGACCACCTTGTTATCATTATCCCTTTTCTTGCCAGGAGTTCCTCCGATCATCTTCAGAAGGCGTTCTGCGGCCAGCTTGAATTCCCTGTCCCTGGCTCTCTTGTCATCCCATAGGTGTTCCTTGAGGACAAGGTTGTCGTAAAACGTTTTGAGATCCGATTCCTTGACTTTGACTGTTCAACATGGTTTGCGATTGACGCCTCTGGACCACGGAGTGCCGGCAAGTTGGTCTCCATCTGAGCAATCGACTCATGGCCCTCGGCTGAACGTTCCTTCCTCTGTTCGAGCCATCTCCTATGCTTGAACGCTGGCTGGTACACCGCCTTCTGGCTGGCTGCCAGGTTGTGGAATTTCATGGGAGGAATCTCGATTTCGGCAATACCTCCTTGCTCCTGTCCATCGGTGCGGTCACTGATGCTGAGGAGGGTAAGTGGGCACTGGCTCTAACGACAAAGGCCTTTCCTAAATCGATCCCCAAAATCTTGATATCAAGAGGGTCACATCCCCAAAGTCTCTCAACGTCCTCCTTCGTCTTGACCACGTTTCGGATCTCCGTCAGGTACTGGCCTGTCCCACCCAGAGTCGATGTGAGCCTATCCGGCAGCTTATCTACATCAAGCCGTCGGTATTTCATACAGTTGAGCTCGTTCAGTTTGAAGGCGAGCAGCTGGATCCGAAATTCGTCCGTCTTGATCGATCCTCGGAGAGCATAGCCCTTTCCCGAATACGAAACCTTGGGATTGAAATCCTTGTGCCGAATGTTGGAGATGT
>NW_026251835.1:45000-76266 GCF_025024155.1 Gamsiella multidivaricata
CAACCACGTTACTTCTCAAGCATGCTAGACTGGGTCTTCTTGGTGACGTGTCTTTGCAATGGAACACGAGGCACGTCTACAAACTGGCGGGCTTACCTTCTCAGACAAGCCCTCTCGACCTATCGGACTTGCTAGACTTGAAGGCAATTTATATTGATATACCCATAGTATTTGTGGATAATCAAATAAAGTACCGACGAGAGGCGTATGTTTTCTTCAATTTTGAAGAAGATATGAGAACTGCAACAGCCAACCCTATCAAGCTAGGAGACAGGGTTTTGGAGTAGTGCAAGACTGAGCACAAAGATTACTACTCATGTGGCTCGAGTAGGCATCTCAGAGCCGATTGTAAGACGCGTACCGAGTACAAGGAACAATATTTTCATGTAGAGGCAGTGAGGAAATACAGCCAAGGACAACCGCTGCGAGTGAACGCTTCGCGGTCGTACGCCAAAGTCCCCAGCATCAACACCCAGGAACAACCCGCACAGGCTGCATCGACCAACGCAGGCACCAGTGGCGCCATTGTGGAGGAAACGGCGCTCAACACAAACACAGATGTTATTGCCGCGATCCTGGAGCAAATGCGTCAGGACCGAGAGAGAGCTGAGGCCCAGTTCAAGACCATGATGCACTGTACGTAGGAGATGATGAAGATTGTTTGTACATGTAGTACCCCCACACAGACGTTCCAAGCACCGCAAGCAAAGGAAATCAGGCCTGCTCAGGCAGCTATAGCAGCGACAACAGGACGATCGTCTAAGGAACGAACAACTGCTCCCGCTATGACATCAAAGACAACGGCACTAACTCAAAAGACAAATGACCAGGACTCGACTCAGCTGACTCTCCAGCAGCTATTGGACAAGGCCAAGCAACCTGGAGCCTTTCCAACACCACACAGTAACATGAGTTTGCTTCTTGCTGCGTGGCAACTTGTAACGTCGAATTCCGGACCACCTCACCATCCGCTACCACCTACACCCGCTAAGAAAATGCAACCGGCCGATTACTCAGGAATTAACAATGAATAATACGCCCAATGTGCACTCTCTTCAGAATTATTATCCTTCGGGCCAGAACCATATATGTGTTATCTTCTTTTATTGCGAAAATCCAGAAACTTCCCGTAAGGAAAAAGTGAAATAAATTCTGCTCGTATATCATGAATGCCTACTATCTTCTTTTGTTTCGCCAGGGATGAGAAGTATATGGACGATAAGTTTGTGAAAAACGATATATCCTTTTAACAGTGGCAGATCGTGCCTTATATACTAGAGGATAGCTATAAATGCATCTAGTATAGGGAACTAGGGACATAGGGGAAAGTCCCAGAGGCACAGTGCGCTTCATAAAGGATCGGTACCGAGTGCTGGTGAATCCAAGGAAAATAGGGTGCTCTATATAAGCAAGACAATGTGGTGAATACACCACAGAGAGAGCAACCGTGCCAAGGTTTGGTCACGGAAGCAATTACACTTTTACAACAAGGCACACGAATCTCTAGCCACACCAACAGTTCTTCGTCGAAACAAGATCAACAACACCCATCCATAGGCTCTTTCTTACTCAGTTAAGTCGATCCATGTACTTTATTGTGAGGAGTGAGATCCCACTAGAAGGGAAACATCGACATGATTGTTACAAAATCATCAGCAAAACTGCCGCGGTTATATCTAAGGCTTGCTGCAGCTGTATGATCCCTTTGGGGGCCAAGGATTCTTGGGGTCACGGTAGCCCGGCTTGCACTTGATGCGGCCGCCAGACTTGGAGCAGCAGGCTTTGTAAGCTTCAACCGAAGAGTCAAAGTCCGGAGTGTCGCAAACGTTTTCGTACATGCTGCCTTTAGCAACGATACAGCACGAAGCGTCATACTTGGGGTTGAAGCACGAGCAGATTCCATATTCGATCAATTGGTCTTGAGCTTTGATGGTCGAGACCGTAGCCAACAGCACGGCGAGGCAAGCAATTGCGAAACGCATGTTGATTGTGAGCAAGGGTTCTTGAAAAAGATAAGAAAGAAGGATGAGCGCGATGATGATGGGTTGAAACAAAAACAAGACCCTTTTAATAAATACTTGGTTCTTATCATGTTTGGCCAAGCGAAGCTATTTTTTACCTCGCTTGCGGACGGCGCTAACTAGGGGCCCAGCCTAAATATATGACTGCGCACATCTGTCGAAGTAACTCGTTGCTAATGATGTCGTATGATGCAAGCGCGAGCCGGACGAATAGGGATGCAGAAACGTCCGAGCCTCTCGACTCGTCGTCTATTTTGGAAATGGGCGTCCGCCATTGTATGCATCGGCATGCATATTCCTGGGAATGCAGTGCCACACCGGGAGAATACTTGGGAAATGCCCGGCGCTGGGCACAAGAGAGTAGCATGATCCTTTCACCTCCCCAGAAATCATCCCAAAACTACTACAACACCTCATTGAACTTCAAAACTCTCTCTCAGGAGGCTTACACTGATGTAAAGCCCTCGGCCAATGCGTCCTCAGACACAGCCCAGCTCGTCAAGGTTAGCCATTCTTGAATCGCTTTCAAACATGTTGGTTCAAGTATGCGTACCGACTTTGCTGTTGGATGTACGCAACGTCTTTCTCGACAAAGATCACTCATTTAATCCATTGACTCCATTGGAACGAAAGCTAATAATAGGAACCGTGGGAATCTTGCCCGTGGAGCCAGTTGGCCGTGTTGGTGCTAATGTCTATGCTCTCAATGTCCACGCTGGTGGAGTTGTCGACTGAGAGTTCAGCCCTTTTGATCCCAACACTCTTATTACTGGATCTGAAAACGGTGAGGTACTTACCATCTAGCGATGACGCTCAATGCTGTCTCAACATTATGTGTACAGCACTCTTTATTGACTGAAAATGACCATTCCATGTTCAGGTCAAAATATGGAGGATCTCCAGCAGAGAAGACAACTCTAAATTTAGCTATAGAACGTTCAGGGGGCGTCTTTTTTACGAACAGGGCAGAAGGGGCTGAGATATTTTGGAATTCAAAATGAGATGTGGCTCCACACACCACACCGATTAGGTATTTACAGTACGGTTCAAAACTGACCGCATGTTCTGAAGTAAATTTTGTTTATTTTAATATCTCAATGGATTGTGATTCGACTGCAATGAAGGTTGGCGTCATGGTAGCCCTTGATCTCGTGAATGATACTGCTAACTTGGAGGTCGATATCTAGTCCCAATATAGTGATAGCAGTGTCCTAGTTGCCACGGGTCATTCGGTCAGTTTTGAACCTATTTGCTGATCTCCACAATTCTTTACCAATTGCTATTTAAAACTTATTTTGATTAATGTATATGTCGCCGAGATGCCACGATATTGATTTCGTCGGTTAAGCTCGCTCCTTGAGACGTACACACAACAAAATGTGACATGGATTTTGTATGGAAAATAAATATTTTTCTATCCTGTGCTTCAACCACTGATCCGAATAACATCCCCTTCTATGGTTTCATAGCACACATCATTGGTAATGTTATTCTATGGTTGTAATGAATATAGGTCAAATTGCTGCAATACAATCAACAAATTACCAAAGAAAGTACTATTGTTACTATGTTTTGAAGTAATTTGTTTACAGTTTCATCGTGGTTTGACCTATATTCATTACAACCATAGAATAACATTACCAATGATGTGTGCTATGAAACCATAGAAGGGGATGTTATTCGGATCAGTGGTTGAAGCACAGGATAGAAAAATATTTATTTTCCATACAAAATCCATGTCACATTTTGTTGTGTGTACGTCTCAAGGAGCGAGCTTAACCGACGAAATCAATATCGTGGCATCTCGGCGACATATACATTAATCAAAATAAGTTTTAAATAGCAATTGGTAAAGAATTGTGGAGATCAGCAAATAGGTTCAAAACTGACCGAATGACCCGTGGCAACTAGGACACTGCTATCACTATATTGGGACTAGATATCGACCTCCAAGTTAGCAGTATCATTCACGAGATCAAGGGCTACCATGACGCCAACCTTCATTGCAGTCGAATCACAATCCATTGAGATATTAAAATAAACAAAATTTACTTCAGAACATGCGGTCAGTTTTGAACCGTACTGTAAATACCTAATCGGTGTGGTGTGTGGAGCCACATCTCATTTTGAATTCCAAAATATCTCAGCCCCTTCTGCCCTGTTCGTAAAAAAGACGCCCCCTGAACGTTCTATAGCTAAATTTAGAGTTGTCTTCTCTGCTGGAGATCCTCCATATTTTGACCTGAACATGGAATGGTCATTTTCAGTCAATAAAGAGTGCTGTACACATAATGTTGAGACAGCATTGAGCGTCATCGCTAGATGGTAAGTACCTCACCGTTTTCAGATCCAGTAATAAGAGTGTTGGGATCAAAAGGGCTGAACTCTCAGTCGACAACTCCACCAGCGTGGACATTGAGAGCATAGACATTAGCACCAACACGGCCAACTGGCTCCACGGGCAAGATTCCCACGGTTCCTATTATTAGCTTTCGTTCCAATGGAGTCAATGGATTAAATGAGTGATCTTTGTCGAGAAAGACGTTGCGTACATCCAACAGCAAAGTCGGTACGCATACTTGAACCAACATGTTTGAAAGCGATTCAAGAATGGCTAACCTTGACGAGCTGGGCTGTGTCTGAGGACGCATTGGCCGAGGGCTTTACATCAGTGTAAGCCTCCTGAGAGAGAGTTTTGAAGTTCAATGAGGTGTTGTAGTAGTTTTGGGATGATTTCTGGGGAGGTGAAAGGATCATGCTACTCTCTTGTGCCCAGCGCCGGGCATTTCCCAAGTATTCTCCCGGTGTGGCACTGCATTCCCAGGAATATGCATGCCGATGCATACAATGGCGGACGCCCATTTCCAAAATAGACGACGAGTCGAGAGGCTCGGACGTTTCTGCATCCCTATTCGTCCGGCTCGCGCTTGCATCATACGACATCATTAGCAACGAGTTACTTCGACAGATGTGCGCAGTCATATATTTAGGCTGGGCCCCTAGTTAGCGCCGTCCGCAAGCGAGGTAAAAAATAGCTTCGCTTGGCCAAACATGATAAGAACCAAGTATTTATTAAAAGGGTCTTGTTTTTGTTTCAACCCATCATCATCGCGCTCATCCTTCTTTCTTATCTTTTTCAAGAACCCTTGCTCACAATCAACATGCGTTTCGCAATTGCTTGCCTCGCCGTGCTGTTGGCTACGGTCTCGACCATCAAAGCTCAAGACCAATTGATCGAATATGGAATCTGCTCGTGCTTCAACCCCAAGTATGACGCTTCGTGCTGTATCGTTGCTAAAGGCAGCATGTACGAAAACGTTTGCGACACTCCGGACTTTGACTCTTCGGTTGAAGCTTACAAAGCCTGCTGCTCCAAGTCTGGCGGCCGCATCAAGTGCAAGCCGGGCTACCGTGACCCCAAGAATCCTTGGCCCCCAAAGGGATCATACAGCTGCAGCAAGCCTTAGATATAACCGCGGCAGTTTTGCTGATGATTTTGTAACAATCATGTCGATGTTTCCCTTCTAGTGGGATCTCACTCCTCACAATAAAGTACATGGATCGACTTAACTGAGTAAGAAAGAGCCTATGGATGGGTGTTGTTGATCTTGTTTCGACGAAGAACTGTTGGTGTGGCTAGAGATTCGTGTGCCTTGTTGTAAAAGTGTAATTGCTTCCGTGACCAAACCTTGGCACGGTTGCTCTCTCTGTGGTGTATTCACCACATTGTCTTGCTTATATAGAGCACCCTATTTTCCTTGGATTCACCAGCACTCGGTACCGATCCTTTATGAAGCGCACTGTGCCTCTGGGACTTTCCCCTATGTCCCTAGTTCCCTATACTAGATGCATTTATAGCTATCCTCTAGTATATAAGGCACGATCTGTCACTGTTAAAAGGATATATTGTTTTTCACAAACTTATCGTCCCATATACTTCTCACTCCCTCCATTGCCGCATCCCCGTCCACCATTATAACCCCAGGAGCCTTGTTGTCGGTTGCCTCCAGTAATGCTTGCAAGATCCATGAATAGTCATTTACTGTCTCGTTCCTGATCAAAGAGCATGTCACCAAACGCGTCTTTCCATCACTGTCCACGACCACTGAGGCGTTGAAAAACATGTGGAAGCGATTTGTGCTCAGTGTGTTGTCGTTCACCATGACATCTCGATATCGACCGTATATGATACGTTGAGTTGGGCTCATCCAGAAAATCCTTTGTAGTCGGTCATCTTCGTCACACTCCACCTTGTAGAACCAATTGTCATCCTTGCACTTTTCCTGCTCCAACATTTTGACCAACTCAGCACCCTCTAAAAGATCCTTGAGTCCTGAGATATTTTTGGATTCAGAAATGAGTGAGAAAGAGATGCGGCTCCACACACCACACCGATTAGGTGTTTATTTGTATTAAATATAATAGTGAGCTGGAGGTGCACTTGTTAAAATAAATATACAGTGAACTCTGGTGAGATATGCGACAAGTCCTGGCTTGGATCTTTTCGCTTTTTGGATCGCATTGCTGACCACCCGACGGCTGAACTCCATTGTCGGAAATTACTGTTGAAGCAGGTAGATATGCTGATACAAAGTGAAGTTTCCCTCCACGATAGAGGCAATCCTGGCGTGCATCCCTTGATCAAGCCTCGTTCGGTCACAACTCAGATGCTGGAAATCTGGCTGCAAGCCGTGATTATGGGTCTCGCTTAGCGTAGCGATATACCATGCAGGCGAGATTGCACTCGGCGATCTGATGGTGAGACGAAACGGGCAACTGATGCGCTTTGAGGAAGAGTTTCGCTGCGCAAGGGGATCGGCGAGTTTTTGGGGCCCATATATTAAGGACCTTTCGCAAACAAACATCGCTGAGGGTAAGGTAGTGGTGGTTAGCGCCTTTTTTTCTTTTTCTTTTTTTTTTTCTTTTTTTTTTTTTGCGTCATACCTCGAGGTGAACGACCTGGAGAGCCGTTGAGATCTACTTGGTGCGCCGGTAGGCTGAAACCCATACGAAATCCCCAGGCACGGATTTTATCCTTTGCCTCTTCGTAGCTCTCAAACGTGTAGTGAAGTGTGGGTACCCATGACTGATCTTCTGGTACTGAATGATTGTCCTGTACACCCTCCGAATCCAGCAGAAGAGAAACGATATCCAGGCATGATTGCCCCTCCCCTTCTTCCACTGGTTGAGGTCCACTAGGAGTAGGCCCTTCGTCTGTACCAATCTCTCCATCGTCTGATTCCGAAAATGATGATCCGTGCTGTTTATCGTCAGCCTGTTCGAACTTGTCCCATTAATCGGTCGATTGCCAGACTGTTGGATCAATAGTTGGGCACTCGTTGAATTGATGTTCGAGTTCTAGGACAGAATGCGGGACGCACGGAGCAGAATCATGACTCAACCTTCCAAGCGCTTCGATGCCAGGAGGATTGTAGGAGTCGCGGTTGATGGGTACACGCAAGGTTGGCTCTCCATACCGCTAGAAGATATTATCGCCATTAATATGATCGTCCTGGAACCAATTATCAGCTAGTATGAGCTCCATCAGCTTGAACTTACAAGAGAGTATCCGGTCACCAGTTTGAGCATCCGGATGCGGTGATAAGCGGATCGTTCGTGAGTCCAAAGCTCTACCTCAGGATTGATGGCGCACTCAATAGCATTGAATGCGTTAACTCCACAAGACCCGCTTCCACAAGATTGCTTAGCGACATGGAATTTGCCCACAGATCTGTCCCATTCAGTTACTCTCTCTCCGCAATGCTTCAACTACTTCATAATAGCAGTTACCGCGTCAATCAGGCAGTTGTATAACAGAGAATCGCCAAATGACAACTCCTTGTGAGTGAAGTCGACCATGAGCACTCCCCAGCGGTCTCCCAACTGGACCACCGCAAAGGCTCTCTTGAACCTCCCTGGAGCGACATCTTCTTTTTGCCAATCCCATGTGCCCTTAGCGTACCTGTTGCTGCTCCTCCACAGCTCAGATCGCAATGGAGGAATGAAAAGGTCTCGACCGTCCTGAGCGTAGTTGACGGCGTAGAGTTCCAGCATAACCCGGATAGCTTCGTCGTCAATATAATCCTCTCTCTTGAGATATAGGACACTCCGAGTCGATAGCAGTCCAACAGCAGATTTGAATACACTTTCCACTATACCAGGCGTGTTGAGCAGTTCGCTATAGAACCAGGTTGCAAAATTGGAGTCGTGAACTTGGATCTCTTCCTTCACCCAATCCAGCATATCACGAAGAAGCGTGGTGAAACCCATTATGCTAAAAATGTGGCATAGCTCCATAACAGTGTCTCTACTCAAATAAGTGAAGTCTGAAATAGCGACACCGCAAGGTTTCTTGTTGTCGCCGTCTGGCAATTCACGCGTTGCAACGAGCATCTCGTGGGCTTTTTGGACAGTGGCGGATAGCGAAATGGCTGTGAGAGTCGCGACTCGTTGTTCTTGAGTGATACATCCGTTGATTGGTGGTTTCGATACGCAATGGATGTTACCGCCATCAACAATCGCTGGAAATCTGAAGTGGAGCAGTTCTTGACCGATTTGGACACTCTGTCATTGCGGGCTGGGAAACTCGGGCCCGTGGTTCTTGACCTCACGGGAGCTAAGCGCTGACATAGAGTGAATAGAATGCGTGTTATGAAGCAAGGGAAGTGTAATGATTCAGTGGAATCATGCGTGGCGTGGACACCGTGAGCCATATTTATAAGTGCATCTTGGTGGTTTCTATGGGGTCTTCTGTCATCCTGCACAGTGTCAATCTACACACCATGTATTTTGCGTGTACTTCAATTTATGCTATGAATTCCCGACCGGAGTCTGCTGTAGAAGCCCTGGTATCCGAGCAAGGACCATTTTTACTGAATGACAGTACTGAGAAGAAAAAGAAAAGAGTATTGATCTCTGCACAGGACGATGTGGCGCGCCCGGATCCTCCAACGTTTGGACTCTCGCATCTCAGGATCTCTTCACATGAGGTATAGGATGTAACGATACTATGTAGTTGGGACTAGTTTGGGTGCGGTTTTTTTTTTTTTTTTTTTGCATGGATGGATGGATGTGGACGGACGAGTATCCAGGCACCGATTAGAGTGGTATAGCTGCAGGGGAGTAGCGTGTGCTGGTCGCCAAGTCCGCCAAAAATTGGTCTTGTGGATGCAGACGGATGAGCATCCAGGCACCGATTAGAGCGGTATAGCTGCACAGGAGTAGCGTATGCTGGTCGCCAAGTCCACCAAAAATTGGCATTGTGAAACCAATCGGGGCGATATAGCTGTACGGGACCATCTATATCATATATACAGTATATACAGACTACCTCACCAGCTCTTTCTTCCTTCACCTTCACTCCTCTCTATACCTTCATTCTCCATCCTCGACCTTCGCTCTCCCACCTTTATCATCCCACATCTTACCCACACCTTCCTGACAAGGCGCGCGACCATGTACCTTGCGACTGACTTTGACGTCTTGAACGCTTCTGCCCATTTCGTAGTAAAGTTCTTTGGTACCAGTCCATGGTACAAATCCTGAACGGTCCAACTTGCTTCACTGCTGTGCCTGCTTTCGTCTGTCTCGTCAAGGTTCTCGTCCGCGTATCGGATTGCCGTCGCTCCTTTGATCTCTCTCTCAAGCATCCTCCAGATGGTCGTCTCTGCCAGTGCGGTGAACTGCGGTCCTTTCTTCGTGCTTGGCTGCTGTCCTCGGCTCTCCTCGCTTTTTTTCTTCGCCTCCCATTGCTTTCTCTCCTCTGCCCAAGCGCGTTGTCCGTTCTCGTTCACTTCTTCCACCGCCTTGGTTCAGCCTTCCAACTGTTCGCCCCTAGAGATTGCACATGTCCATATATGCTCAACGTCCTCGACCTCCAGCTCACACATCCTGCAAATGTCGGTGTCATATAGATCTGGCCCGCCAGTTCTTCATGTATGACAGTGTCGGGAGCATGCCATGTATTTTTTTCGTTCGATGTGCACGTTTTTGACAGTCCGCAGGGCTGGCGAAGAGACTCCTTGGTGTCTGCCCGTTGTGAACAATATTCAAAGTCGCTTTCCAATCCACCGCTTACCAGTCTGGAATATACGCTGCTGTCCTATTCTGCTTGGTCCATACTGTGTTGTTCCGAATTACCGACTGTCGCTTCAGTACTCGCCGCATGTCATCCTCCACAATGGTGTCGTTGAGTTTTGCGTGGCATAACAAGTCGTTGTGCTCATCTTCCTTGAGACTCCATAGCTCCGATAAATGACCTTGCTTCGCTGCTTTGTCTGAAGCCTCATTGCCACTGTCACCAGCGTGTCCTTTGATCCAAACGACTTTGACCCTGCTGCCTGCTGGACGAATGCATGGTGGACTGCCGCCCACCAGATCGCATACGGTGGTCTTACGCGTTGTCGCTCTGTACATCGGTTCCGTTCCTCTACTAATGCTTTGAATTGCGATACTACTGCCGAGTTGTCGATGTAAACTGTCGTTGGGATGTTACGGGGGCTGACCAAAATCGCCGCAAAAAGTCCTGCCAGCTCTGCTTTTGTTGACGACGCGAACCCTTCAACTTTGCCTGACGCCGCTGTTGGGTACTGATCATCGTTATCCTTTACCACCACACCGAATGCCATAATCACGTCCGCTTTCCCTGCGTTGTTCAGTGATCCATCCGAGTACAGAACTACGCTCTCTCGGGCCTGGAGTCGTGCTCTTTGCGCCATTATGAGATCCCTGGCCCGCTTTGGTACCTCAACACCGAAAGTGTCGTTACCGTGCTGTTCTATATCACCTGGAAAGGCTCTATACCGTGGTGTTGGGATCGCATCCATGCATTCGTGAGCGATGCGTCGAAGCTGCTTGTCCAGCTCAGTTCCGACGGGTGCTGCGCGACCTCGCAGCTCCGTGCGGCGTTTCTTTCGGACTGCTCTTGCTCTTGCTGTCTCCTTGACCCGCAGCTGGTGTCGCTGTTGACGTCTTTTGATGGCTGCCTGTTTCAGTTGCTTGCGGTATTTGTTGCGTTCCTGGACCGGTCGTTGGACCCGCTTTATGCTGGCCTCTCGTTCTCGTCGTATCCTTTCTCTCTCGCTTTTCTGTGCTGCTTCCATCCTTTCTCGTTCTTGTTTCCTTTTTTTCTTTTCATTCCTTTTCTTTCTCTTTTTGTCTTCTTTTTCTTTTCTTCTTCGTTCTCTTTCTCTTTCTTTTTCTTTTTCTTTTTCTTTTTCTTTTTTTCTTTTTTTTCCTTTTTTTCCTTTTTTTCTTTGATCCTTCTGCTCCTTCGTCAGCTTGTTCCACTCCTTACGTTCGCGATCTTTCAGTTCTTTCTGAATTTTGACTATCCTGCAGCGTTCGTTTGCGTACCATTCTGCTTCCCTCGTCCTTTCTCTGAGCTGGAATGCCGCGTCGATGGCTTCCTCCTTTATTCGCCGTTGATCTGCGTCCAAGTGTAGATATTGTCTCATTTCCTCCTGAACGAACGCTGCTTTCCTTTCCTGCCTTGCTGCTTCTGATTCTACTGGTCGCGGCCGTGGTAGATATTAGACAGTTTGCGAAACAAATCATCCAGTACAATCAAAGTTTATCAAGTAGGGACTCGCACTTTTGGTCATTGCGAAAGTCTTACCACAAGTTCACCGCAATTTCGCAAGTTCACATTGCACCAATGGGAGCGCATTTTTTTCACATTTAAAAAAAAACACAAGCAGACGCGAACTATGCTTACACGCTTTAATTAAAGAAAGGTGGTGTGCTTGCTTTTAAACTCCATTGTTCTTCCCTCCGTCCTTACTCATTAAAGCCCACAGAGATGGAGCGCGATACAGACAGTGACGCCAGCAGCATCTACAGCAATGACACCGATATCGACGAACTCCACGCTGCATACGAGCTTAATGCCGTGGACGAAGTTCTACATGATGACGATGAATTCGATCATGTTCTATGGGATCAAGAGTTCGACGGTTTTGAGCGCAACCTTTTGGATGCTGAGCTCGAAGGCCAGATCCAGTATGAAGCTGACCTGGCCGCGAACAGAGAGGAGGGGGTGGTTATTCCTGATCGCGCTGAGTATTTCTTTGGTGTGGATGAGATTGGGGCCGAGTTGGAAGACATGCGGCTCGAGGCTGCCAACGAGATCGAGAACGAGGATCATGAACCCGAGCAGGAGCAGGGAGACTTCGAGGATGACAGGAGAGTTCAAGCTATTGTGGCAGGTATTGAGCTAGTGAGAGGGGCTGTTGAAAGGATGGATGATGAGGTTGTGCCAGATCCTGATGCTCAACAGCAGCTGCAGCGCTTCATTCCAGTATTACAACTTATTGCACAGGCGATCCAGGTGATGCATGGAAACTTTGTGCAAATACGGCCCAGGATTGAGCGACCTCGCATACCCAACATTCGTTTCGATCTCGAACAAGTCCCTAGACCAAACTGTCAGCTCTATTTCCGCTTTTACCAGGAGGACATTCTGGAGATGGTTGTTGCATTGCGAACGCCAGAGATCTTCGTCCTTGACAATGGCTCCAAAGTTCACTCTGTCGAGGCGCTTTGTATCGTGTTGCGTCGACTTGCATATCCATGCCGCCTCTTTGATCTCATGGATATCTTTGGACGATCACAATCTATGCTATCACGCATTTTCAACCACACCCTTCGGTTCCTCTATCGGCGATGGAGGCAAAGACTCTTTTGGGATCCCATCCGTCTCGGCCCCGACAAGTTGGAAGAGCTTCATTATGCTATCCGAAGGCAGAATGCACCATGCCTTTCAAGCTTTGCATTTATTGATGGTACTGTTCGTGCAGTTTGTCGTCCAATCGATGGGCAAGAGCAAATCTACAATGGCCACAAGCGCGTTCACGCCATGAAGTATCAGTCAGTTGCCACACCCGATGGTATCATTGTTCACCTGTCTGGGCCGTTTGCAGGGAACCGCCATGATTCGCGTCTTTTCGAGATGTCTGCCCTTGCTCCGATTCTTCGAGCATGTGCAAAAGGGTATGACAACCGCCAGATGAGTCTGTATGGAGATCCTGCTTATATACTGAGCGACATCATGCAGCGGCCGTTCCACACAGCAGGCATCTCTCCTGAGGAGCAGCGTTTCAATGAGTGTATGTCTAAGGTCAGAATTGGTGTTGAGTGGTGCTTTGGTTACGTTCTGCAATACTTCCCCTTCTCTGATTTCTTATGGAGGTGCACACCCACTATATTTGCTCTGTCCTTTTTGCAAACATTCGCTCCTGCATCCGACAAACAAACTCATCCTCTTCCAAGTTTCGAGTCAACCCCCCCACTCTTGATGAGTATCTTCATGATTAAACAAGGCAATCAAAACGTTTATATTAAGGGATATAGTAGTGCTGTGTATTAAAAAAAAAAAAAAAAAAAAAAAAAAGAGGATTGAATTTAAATCTTTTTTCGAATATCCGAAACGAGTCCGTTGATGTTTTCCATGAGTTCCAACATTCTTTTCTCAACAGTACTTGCTCGTGGAGCCTGTGATCGCGGAGCGCGTCTGTTGATAGGGTTGAAGCGAACAGATTCAGCTGTTGCCAGGCGGTTTGGATTCGAAGATGTTGCTGTGGTGGTAGATGATGAACTTGAGGAAGAAAAAGATGATGAAGTCGAAGAAGAGGGATCCATGGATGATGAGGATGCTGCCGTGGCCGATGAAGTCGTGGGCATGCTCATCTGTCGTAATGACTCCTGCCTGTTGGTATGACCATAAAACTCCTCCAAGTTTTGAGCCGAAAAATCATCCACTGTGCTTTGACTTTGTTGCTGTCTATGCCCGTCGAAGTCGTCTTCCTTCTGTACCAGTTCCAGCAAAAGCTCATCCTGCCTTGTCATAGTCTCTGTGCCGCCACTTGACCTCCGTGATGCTGCCTCTTGTTGCTTGAATTCTTTTTTAAGCGCATCATATCGCCTCATGCAAAGAAGGTAGTTAGCCTTCTTTAGGTCGCGCCCTCCTTGTGTCCTGACATATGCTGCGACCTTCTCCCAGGCCTCCTTCTTCTGACCATGTCCAACGAAAGGTGGGTGTCCCATCATGCCCTCGAGTAGAGTGATAGTGTTGGCGTGGTAGTTGTTGCTCCTTGGTGCGAAACCTTGACATACATCGCGCTTCTTTCTAACCGACTGTTCCTGACTATGCTCCATCATGGTATCCATCGAGGTGGATCCATTGCGGTTTTGGAGAGTGGACTCTCCCTCTTGCTCAGGTTCCTGGGATTGCAGTTGTGCGGGTGGTTGTTGGTGCGAGACTTGGTCAAGTGGAGGGCGAGGTAGCTGAGGCCCTTGTTGCGTGGAGAAGCGAGGAGGATGAGGTGCGAGAGGACGTTGTTGCTGCAGAGACGCATACGGCTGATGCTGCTGTTGTTGCTGAGGGGCACTCTGTTGCGGCACATACTGCGGTTGCTGCTGCTGTGATGTAAAGGTGGACTGTGTGAAGCTCATTGACGAAGAGAAGTAATGGAGTGACAAACTCATGTTGACTTTTCTTTTCATATATCTAGACAAAGCCGCCTGGTAGCAAGCCAATCAAAACGCCGAATGAACTTTGCTTCTGACCCTCGAGTTCAGAGCTCGAACTCGAGCTTCAGAGGCATAGTTGAGTTTGAAAAAATTCACTAGCGTGAACTTTATTGAACTTCGAGCGAACTCGAGGGTCGAGTTCAGTTTCGCAAACTGTCTATTGTTGGCTGATGCCTGTCTCCTGGTGCTCCCCCGACTCCGACTGTTCTACCTCTGATGACTCTAGCGTGTCCGATGTGTTTCCGTCTGATGATTGGTCCGGCTGTACTTCCGCCAGGGCCCTCTCCAGCACTCCATACTGTTCCTCCCTTCAACTGCAGCCTCCCACTCGTCTTCCGTCTGTCCCTCTACGTCGCTCACGTAGTCCTCACTTTCTTCCATTTCGTCTGGTGCCTCGTCTAGTTGCTGCAACCCTTCCTTGCTCTGTCTGTACAACTCTTCCTGGAATTCTGCAGTGTAGTTCGTTTGGTTCATGAGATCCTGGAGGCTTTTGAACCATGTTGGGAAACGCTTTGGATCTTTCCTGCCGTTTTTTACGTCTTTCCACGATTTGAGTGACCCGTCCGGTGTCAATAGCTGCTCCGCGTAGTAGATCATGTGCGTCACCAACTCGACGCGTGTCTCCTCGTCGATCTCATCCCCAAAGACTTCTTTGATACTCTGAGCACCCTGTTCGCATCCAAAATCTCGTGCCAGGTGAAGGCGGAGGGACATGTTCCTGTTTGCCATTACCCCACACACCCCTGGCACGAAGTTGTGTTTGAAATACTTGACCTTGCTCAGTTCTGTGAGTGGACAGACATCCATCTTGCAATGTCGTTGAAGAGCCATGATTCTTGCTCTGCAAATACGTCCCAGCATCCCTTTGTCGTTCAGCCGTTGCGTCAGTGTCGAAACCTGTTCCTCAGCCTGTGCATCTTCCAGTTTTTTTACGGCGAAAAAATGTTGATGATGCATTATGCTGTTGGGCGTGGTCGATGGCATTCTCGCTTTTCTCTTGGCCAGTTTCATGTACTTTCCGGTCATCCTGCGCATGAATGATTGTGGAAGAATCTGTGCTGAAATCCTGTACAGGATGCGGGGTATTAGGATGTTGTTGATGATGTATGATGTCTGCTTGTCGGTAACTGCTTTGGTTGAAAGAATGCTGCAGATTGTTCTCACTTCTCTCTCCACTATGCGCTCTGTTGTTGTCACTGTCCCACTGGCCATTACCCATACACCTAGGATCCGGATTGGTTCGTCTTCCGCTCTTTTGTCCCGGTTGATCACGATGACTTGTGTTTTCTTTGTGTTGATCTCGACGCCGTTGAGTACAAAAAAAGATGTTGCCACATCCAGGATCTCCTGCATGTTTTCTTGCGAGTCCGAGACCCACGTCGTGTCATCCACGAAGGCTAGAGCCGCCACCTGTGGTGTATCAGGTGGGCCTTTCAGTCGGTATCCTGTAGTGTTCTCCATGATCTCGCAGAGCAGCGGGTCGTAGGCTATTCTCCACAGCAGCGAGCATTCCACTCCACCTTGGTCCAGTCCACACTCCGGATGATAGTCTTCTGTGAGGCCATAATCTGTAATGACTTTGTTAGTTTTGGTAACAGCGATATTCTCACATAGTCGGTTGAATTCTTCTGGGACCCGCAGACGTCGTAGTCCCCTTGCTAGCATGCCATCTGGCGTACAATTGACTGAGTCAAAACACCTCTTCATGTCCTGGAAAATAATCCATTACTCTTTCTTAAATTCCCTCGCGTCCTCCATGGTTGCTTGCAGTATGTGGATCGGGTCTTTTGTCGTCGTGCCCTTTAGTACTGAAAAATTTGGCCCACGCAAAATGTTGTGTTGCCTCATGATGTCGCTCAGCCTGTTGGTCAAAACCGCAAACATGATTTTTCTAGCGTGCTCCAGTAATGCTATGGGCCGCACTTCTGCCATGCTTCCTGACCACTCTGCTGCTTTGGGGACGCAGTAAAGCAGGCCTGTTTTCCAGTCTTTTGGGACTGTCTCCTACACAATCGTTGCGCCCACAATTTGGAAGAGAATGTCATTTCCGGCCCTCCCCTGGTGTTGGAATAAATCATTGGTGATTCCTGACACTCCTGGTGCTTTTTATTTTGGTGCGGTCGCGATCACTGCGTTGAACTCGTCCTTTTTTGGTGGTTCCATAAGCCCTTTGTACCATCCTTCGTCAATGTTCGCCACTGCTGCATATTGTTTTTCCCAACGCGAGCCGACTTCCAACGGTTTGGCTGGCCTAGGTCCATGCCATTTCCTGAACCACTCACGCACATGTTTTTTGATTTGCTCCGGTTCCAGGATGTTGATCGCAGCGCCGTTCTCCTCCACCTGAATCTTGTCTAGGACGACACTCCCTCGTCCTCTCCCAAGTAATTTGTCGATCATCTTGCCTGTGCCTGTCTGCAGCTGCTTGCACCTTGTTTCTATCCATCCTTTCATGTTTGCCGCTGTTTGCGCCCGTCTTTCAGTCTGCAGCTCCTGCAGTGTTCTCGTTCACCTTTTTTTTAATCCCGCTAAACCACGTCGACCACTTCTCCTCGCTTTCATTCCATCCTGGTACCTCCTCCATGTCGTCTATCTCTCGCTCTGCAGCCACTCGTAACCACCTGGCGTGTTCATTAAATCTTGTTTGTTCTTCAATTAGCCTTCCTCGTGCGTCGTCCTCTAGGTCGAATTGGCGCCGCTGCATAATCGCCCTTGCCAGTTTTTTCATCCTGCCTAAGTCACGGACAAGGTGCAACACTGAGAGTTCGCTTTCTGGTTTCAAACCAGCTCGGCCTACGATTTTTCCTGGAAGGTTGTCTTTTGCACATTGAATCAAGGTCTTTGAGTATTCACGCCATGCCTTTTCTATGTCCACCCGTCGCAGATCTTCCACCCCGTTGTTCTCCATGCCTATCGCGGGTTCCTTGAGTCCGTACTCCCGCATCTGGCTCCAGTCTGATAGTTTCAGCGACAGCGCTTCCCCAAATGCTTTCAATTGCTCGGCCTGCGTATCACGGAATTGGAATCGAAATCCTTTTGGCTCCTTGTACTTGAATGGGTCCGACGATGCAGTTATGAGCCCTTGGACCGACATGATGGCAGTGACCATCTTGTGATCTGATAGAGTGCCATTAGCGTCGTCGTGCTTGACGTCTAACAGCCTGTCCACCAACAGGCTGTCTAGATAGATCATGTCGATCCTGCTCACTGACTGGCATGTTTACTCTCACTTGGTCGGGTGCATTGTTCTAAATGCGTCCTGTATTGGCCTTTCTTCCAGCCATTGCAACACGTCGGTCTCGGGTGTGCTGGTGTTCCTGGCGTCGTTCTTCCTGTCCATTCTTGGATTGCTGACGCCGTTGAAATCGCCCATTAAAATAATCTCTCTCCTCTCTGCTCTCGCACTCTCGCACTCTTTTTTCACCCATTCTGTAACCTCTGTCAATTCTTTTTGTTTTTCTTCATTGCCTCCCGGGCTCGGAAGATAGCAATTGATGATTCTCACTTTCAGTCTTTCTTTGAAATTGAAATCTCTCGACTGCCCTCTGCTCCCGCACGTTGATATTCTTCCAGCGTGTAACCACCACCGTTTTGATAGAAGGAGACCTACGCCTGTGCCCTTTGTTTTTCCTTCTTCTCCACACACCCACCAAAAATTGTAGTAATTCTGATCGATGTTGGATGCCATTTTTTTTCCTCCTCTATTCAAGTTGGTCTCCTGAAGACCGACCACATCGTACTCTTCATCCTGAGCGTAGTGGCATAATGCCTCTAGTTTTCCTGCGCCCAGAAGTCCTCGTGCGCTAAATGATCCAATCTTCAGTTTGTCCACAGTCTGTTCAGGGGTTTCTGCGTGTTGATTGACTTTATTCATTATTTGATGATGAATTAGAGGTCTGTCCATTCTTCATTATCGGCAACGGGTGTCGTTTTGGATCCACAGAACCTATCGCCAGTATCTTACCGATACTGACATGTGTTCCTGGAATGCCTGTGTCCACTGCCTTTCCTTTGCCTTTGTCCGTTTTTATGATGTTCCTGTGCAACTCCGTGCTTAGTCCAGCAGCCTGCAGCATTTCCTTAGGGACCGCGCTGGCTTTGTTCTCCTGCATCATGTGCAGCACAATGGCTGTGAGTGCTGAACACTGCTCAGTTAATTCTCTCTGTCTCTCGTCCATCCTTGTAATCGTTTCCTGTAGATTCACCAATGCGGTAATCAACCTGTCATCCACTCCTTGCTGTCCCTGATTCTTCTGTTGCTGTTGCTGTTGCTGTTTCTGCTGTTGCTGTTGCTGCTGTTGCTGGGTCCGTCCATTTTGTCCATCCTTCTGGTTTGTTCCTGTTCCACTGCCGCTCGCGATCTGTGCAAACGATTGCTGTTTTGTAACTTTCAATGCACCACCCTTTTGGTATTCCTTCACTGCTTTGATGTGCTCTTTGATGTTCAAACGCTCTTGATAAGCGGTACATTCACGTTGGAAGTGGCCCAGTTGGTGGCACTCTCTGCATCTTTTCTCTTCTTTGTCGCACCAGATTGTGTCATGTCCGTTAATGCGCACAGGTGTAGCCATGTTTTTTTTCCATCTCCTCTTCACACGAGAAATAAACGAATGCCTCTCTCAGGTTCATGGTCTGACTGCCATTCCTGGTGGACACTCTGGGCACAGTTAAAAATTCTGCCTTTTTCTCTCCAAGCAGCTCTTCCAGGTCCTTTGCTCTGGTTCCAAAAGGGAGGTTTGGGATCTTCGCCACGTCTTTCAGTTCCCATGTAATTCTCTCATTCCCGACCATGCTCAGGCGAGCTAAGTCCCGTCCGATAAAAACCCATTTTCTGCCCATCTTTTGAATTTTTTCCAAAGCTCCCACCTTCCTAAAGGTCACTCTGACAATGATCTTGATACCTTTGGTGCACGGGCGTGTGCTGATCTTTTCAATGTCTCCGAACTGGGACATCGCCGATTTGATGTGGAAATCGTCCGTACGGGGGTGCAGTCCGTACACTTCCACAGTTCTCTCCTGTTCCGCCACTCGTCGAGTATTATCCATTCTTGTGAATAGTTGTTGCTCAGTCGTGGTGCCGTCCTCGAGTTCCTCGCTGACGCTGATATCAACAGCAAATCCATGCCCTTTTGTGTAGCGACTGCAACGCGGTACACCGTCTCTCCATTTTGATCTTTGGCCCTAGCCGGTCCATCGATGCAGTTGATCCTGTCCGTGAGCAAGATCACTCTCAGTTTATTCAGCCTCTCCGCGTGGATGTCTCCATAGATACTGTCCGCAGGTGCTGTTGCCACCAAGAGACGTTCCTTGGTGCTTTTGACTTCCATCCGGTTGTCGGTCTCTCCTGCTTCCGACATATCTTCGTCTTGTTCCTCTGTCTGTACTTCAGCGAGGGCCTGTTGCTCTGCGGCCTGCATGGCTTTCAGGCCCAACTTGTTGTTGTAAGCGGCACGGCGCTGTCCTGATCCGGAAGCTGCTTCGGCGACGTTCTTGACACTCAGGGTGGTGGCCCCGGTGTTGGTGACGGTCTGTCTAGTCTCTGGAGTGCCTCCGATGGGCTTCGGTTTTTTGGAATTGGCCATTCCAAGTTCCTCCTCATCAGGCCGATGAAGAAGCGGATTTTTTTGGATTCCGCTCAGCATATTGCTTGTTGTCTTTGGCACTCTTGCTCGCGTACCAGGGGTAGGGGAAGGGGGGGGTAAGGGAAGGGTAGTGAAATGGGTTGGTTGGGATAGCAATTGGTGTACCCACCCGTCGTGGCTGTGTTGCTGGTGGCGGTGCAGCGGTAGACGGCCCTGCCATGGTCTCCGAGGTCATAGGTCTACCGCTTAAATTGCCCCGATTTAGGGCAATAAGTCAGGAAGTTAAAGTGCCAATGGCGCATCGGTTGGAGCGGCTGGTGGAAGTGATAGTCGCTACCATATGCATGGTTCAACTCAGCATGATGACTTTTGCTAGCGGACCTCTTTTTTTTTTTTTCTGTTTTTGTTTTCCCCTCTCTTGACACGTCCTCCTCGATTTCTCGATTTCACCTGCTTATCACCAGTAGTTAATCTTTATCATTCTCTCTTATCCTTTTCGCGTTTTATATCCCATACCAGCTCGAGATCCATCATCCGACCTCGAAAAATACTACACGCAAACGACAACATAACTATTGTGCTGGACCTCTCAAGCAATGTCGAGCACACGATAGTTTAATGCTAGATCGTTGCTTTTCGTCTTATCGCAGATCATTAGGAAATCTCATATTATGCTTAGATTGATACTTGTAGACTTGACGCATGTAGAAAGCGTGCACCAAACAACCTGAACATGCCGAGCATACATGAAGAACCCGAATCCGTAAAAAAAAAAATGAAAAGATTATGGTGGTAAAGCTTATCCCTTCTGAACATGCAACCTGGGAGGGCGCTTCTATGTATATTTATCAGAAAGTTGGATATCCAGAACGCAAGAGCAGACGATGACGATGGACAAAGAAATCTTACATCCATTGTTGCCTTCATTCAGCGCCTGGTCATTGCCGGATCGATGGAGGCAACTCTCGAGTCGAGGGGGAGACATGCTGCTGTGAGGTAGGGCGACATTCCAAATCAGAGTGGGCATGCTGGATGCTACAAGATTCTTTCCTTTTTTTTTTTTTGTAAGCTCAGGCACCAAGTCAATGCAAACAAAAAAAAATAAAAAAAAAAAATAACTTGTAGCATCTGTACTCTCGATTTGAGAGTCACTCTCGCTCGCTGCTGCATGTCCGCCTGAGAGTCAATGCGACGAAACCATGCGACAATACGACGAAGCCATGCGACGATGCGACGATGCGACGAGACATACAACGATGCGACGAAAGGAGAATACACATGCTACATGTAGATACAGTGCAACATATTTTTTTTCTGCATGCGATTTTCTAGAATAGGAAAGTGGACATGCTTCATTAAGAGGACAGCATGCACGCATTATCTGAGCTTAGTGTAAAAAGAAAAAAAATGCATGAGTGCATGAGCGCCTAAAAGCTGATATGCTAGAGTAGACATGCTGCTATAATTTTTTTTTTGTTATGCATGGTGGTAACCTCGAAGATGGCTTTATGGCAGGGGTACAATGAATGTTGGTGCGGACAAAAAAAAAGGAAAGCACTCATGAAAAAAACCTACTTCCTTTCTCGCACTCTTCACCATACTTTAGTGTTCGCACGTTTACGTCGCATGAATTTTTGGTCACTAAAAAATTAATCTTATAAAATCGCTCCACTTTTCTTGTCTTCTGAGGCATCAACTCACGCGCCACTTTCTAGCATTATGACAACTCTACAGCACAACTCAACGGGTGGAAGACCATCAAAACAGTCGAGAATTCAGGAATGCTCCTTCGAACACTGTGTTAAGGGCTTAACCGGAAACGAAAGTCAACTCTCAGCATTGCAATCACGACACTAGAATACGGTCCATACCAACGTTCCATTCGAATTTACTTGCAAGCATACTAAGAGACAGATCACAATGCATCGCGACCCAAATGGCGGCTACAAGTTTGTGTGTCCCTGTGGGAATTCGTCTGTTCTCTCGACAGGCTCTATTGCGCGGCATCACAATGAATGTCAGCACATCAAGATGGCCTCACAAGCATTAGTCAAAACAGCGCCTCCACGGACTGCAACATCCTCAGAATTGCGCACGGTTGTACTACCATCATCCAACGCCAGCTCTACAGGCGGAACCGAGCGTGAGGAGAGGTTCGTGGAGTCATTGATCTCGGCGTCGCCCTCCATCGCAAGGATAACCGACAAGTTTGAGGCGACCACTGACTCATTCCTTCTGTCCAACAGCATGCTTTTGCGATCTGTCCAGGATGGCATCCAGTCTTCTATAAAACAACTTGAGCAGCGCACTCTCGCTGCCGTCAGCTCCTCTCACGATGGTAGGACTTGTCTTGTGCACGACCATTCTTCCACTCCGCGTTGCCATGTGCGATTCACTAACTTATTCGATGATGGCCGTGTTAGAGCTGCACGAGCAGCTCCAGGACATCGGGCGAGGCCAGGAAACTCTGATGCGCCTTATTAGCGGAACCGAACCACGGCCATGTGAGTGCTTGATCTTTTTATACACCTGAACCGAGCTCAACTGTCGTGGTCCCTCACTCGTAACGGCATTATCCGTTCCGGCTCGGGTCTGTGAGTGTAGGTGTATGTGTCTGTATGGAATATGGAATTTATATGTGTAGTTCAGGGTGGTTAGTGAGAGTTTATTCAAGGTAATCGATATAGAAGCAAGAGATACAAATGATTGAGCTAAATAAATACTTCGCGCTCGCCTCTTTATGAGGCAGTGCTCAGAACGGAAGCATGATCAAGAACTCAGGAGTAACTATGCACGATTCGCGACAACAACACTGAACCGACCATTGTACTGATCCAAACTCCTACCAAGCGCAACCCCTTCAACAAGTGAGCGACACTAAGTGCATCCCAAGTCAAATACATCCCGTAGAGTTCATTCCCAATCATAGTTCGATGGAGGAGCGCACGTCGAGGACCCCCCATCCAAGAACGCGATTTGCACCGAGCTCAAGTTCGGGGCAGGAGTTACGTGGCAGTGATCATGCGATGTATTCAAACAAAAGACCACGCGAGCGCGAATAGCATCACGCTCGCTTGCAGAATAAAAGCCCGAATTCATACAGGCAGTTTGTGATGAGGAACAAGAAGGATCGAGACACACTATGCCGCCATGTGCTCGTTGAGATATTTTGGGGAGATTGAATGATGTGGCTCCACACACCACACCGATTGGGTATTTATTTGTATTAACCATAATAGTGAGCTGAAGGTACACTTATTAAACTAAATAAATACAGTGAACTCTGTTGAAATATGCGACACTCGTTACCTGCGCAACGCAACGCAACGCGAATGCACCCAGCTCAGTAGTGTTCACGAGGAAAGAAAATAAACTCAGCCTGATGGCAGGCGGTGCCTGATTTCCTCAATGAGCGCCTACTAAGTACGAGGGTAGCAAGAGCGTGCAAGAGAGTGGGAGGGCAGTGAGCAGAGACAGAAGGGGACAGCATGGGAAAGCGCCACCTGTATGTCATGACTAGTTGTACAGGAACGGACGGCCCAGCAGAATCACACCAAGTGAAGAAACCTCAAGGTACCAGTTAATGCATAGTGCTTTATATACCAAACACACCCTGGTGTGCATCCGGTGTGCATCTGTGTGTATCTGCTGTGCACATATTATTAGGGGGTTTCAAACTTTGACATTCTGCGGCGTGTTACATATAAATTTTTCGTGGGCAGATATCGACGCGCGTTTGTGACCAAAACGCGTTTGCAATACACATCACCTCGAGAACTGATATGTTTCGTAACGCGCCAAAATGTTCATACCAAAATACGCACAATCAAGACGAACGAAGCCATCAACCCGGTCCCCCATGCAATTCAAGTCGGAACGCCAACAGCTACTATCCGACCTGGAGCAGCTCATCGTTCTCACGACCCTCATCGATGACGATGAAGGAACAGAGGATGCAATCGCAAAGCTGAAAAATCAGAAGAGCACGTGGATACTAGTTGAGGGCAAACAAAGCCGCAGAGGCAAATGAAATCCGCCACAGTGATGAAGTTTGAGGGGCAGATTATATGGCGCGTTTGTGTGCAGCATGTTTAACTAATGAGTACGCGTTTGATTTATCCCTACGAACCCCTGTGCGTCGCACAATGATCAAAAAATGAAGATAGCAGTAATGTCCGTTTGTTAAGATCGGGCTAGGCGCAAAAATTATCGCCAGAAGGACATATGGCGTAGGACAGGGTAGAGTGAAGGGCAGAGTCAAGATGAATAACTTTCCTATTGTGTTCATTGTCTGTATTTGCTGCCAAGTTGATCGATGATGTAGTAGGTAGTGCGAAGTATATATGAACCAGGAGTCAATGAGAACAAGAGAGGGATCTTTAATATTAATCCACCGAGAACATTATATGTTACTCGGTGGATTAATATTAAAGATCCCTCTCTTGTTCTCATTGACTCCTGGTTCATATATACTTCGCAGAGGAGACAGACAGTGGACAAGGTAAGGAAGAAATGTATTGCAGACTGAGGTTATATGCTATGGATTCTATGGCTCTATTTATGTGTTTCTAGGATTCTTGGTCAGGGTACTCGGATGGCTACTACGGGACGCGAGGTATATTCGCTAGGAATAGCACAAAGGTATGGATCAGGTACAATGGTTCTAGACGGGCCGGACAATGGTTCTAGGTGGGCCGGACAATGGCAATATCAATAAAGATACTTCGTTGAATATATGTTGATCGAGACAAGGCGGAGCATACGGTGGCAGAGGTACGCGTGCAAGCGTGTGAGCGCGTAGAAGCAGTCACAAATCAATATGAGCAATTGTGTGCGCAGCTCAACTGTCACTCTGCACCACACGCTATGGTGCTATCCGTGACACCGATAAACCAGATTCGACTGTAGATGTCGCGTCCTGCGCAGGTGAAAAGCGTGAAAGCCATGTGTCAGAGATTTGTATCTCTGTGATTGGACGGTGGTCACATGCACAAGACCAGAGGGCTTCGGGCTCTTCTAGAAAAGCCTAGGAGTCCCGTTAGCCTAGGTGGATACCCACCTACAGCCAGATCCATCCAGAACATTCTCTTTATTAGTAAGACCCAGCTTAGTAATACTTAGCTGTAGACAACTATAAAAGGACGCGCCTAGTCTAGCTAGTTAGTTAGTCTTGTGGTGTTCCAACCTGGTGTGGGGCTTGGGCACTATGTGCCTGAGTCGCACCTCCATTTTTATTTCTACGACGTATTAGCGAGTCTTCTGTGACTAGTAACTACAGGGACTATAAAAGACCTGTTGGTACCTGTCATCAATAAAACCCTCTCTTGTTCTCGTTGACTTCAGTCCGATTGTTTAATTAGTAAGTTAACTCCTAGAGAATATCACAAGTCTTGTCTAGTCCTAGTCCCTGTCATAAAGTTCCTTGTCTCCAGTATCCTCTTGTCCCAAGACTCACCTTGGCAGCTCTTCCACACAAAACTCTTACACCATGCGTTGCGTGTTGAGGACCCGGAAAAAGCCACAAACGGGTTTGGCGTGGGCGATATTGTAATAGTTAGAGCGTCGCGTTTTGCGGGTGTATTGAAAATCGACCAGTTTCGTATAGGTGATTTGGTTGAGGGCACCGGGGAGCCGCCGTCCGACATTTCTCTAGTTTGAATGGTTGATTCATGAACGCGGATGAGATGGACTACTGATTGTGCCATCCATGGGCGCATGCTCTGGAAGATTCTAATGGTGCGCACAACAGTGAACTTTAATTTATGGAATTGATTCAACTATTATAAAAATATATTGTATGCGAGGACTCTAGTAGGTACTCCGGTTTTATACTGATTGATGGTTGCAGTATCTCAAAAGAAATCGTTTAGGCTCTCTGTCGTGGGTACCCCGCTCTCCTATGTATCCACGACATTTTTGATTGTGCATTCATTGCGCAGTTTGATTTTGGATCAGTATTTCAACATTTTTGTTTCCACTCCGTTGGAGCAAAGTACGATTTTTTTTTTTTTTTACTGACAAAAGATGATATTTTTTTATTCCGGGCACTTGACTTTGAGAGCCTGCGCTGTACGACGGGTAATCGCGCATTTAGGCGATGATCGTCCATTGCTGCAAGTCGGAGTCGTTGTCACGAGGCACCAAGGCGACGCGAGCACCCTCAGATTTTGCTCCAAGGATGCCAAGGACAAGGTCCTCATTGGCCTCTGCTGAGATGGTGTAATCGTAGTACTCGAATCTCTGGGTCTCGGCGCCGGTGGGATGCTGCTGGTCAACAGCAACGTTGCGAGAGAGTTGGGGAGCTGTCAGGACGAGACCGGTCTTCTTGTTGCGAATCTGCTTGTCGTCATAGATCCACTTCTGGTTCTCATTGTCCTCCTCTCTTTTGTTCCAAAGAATAATTTCAGAACCTGGTTCGGTGCTACTGTTTGACGCGTCAAGAACGAGGTCAGTATCGCGGAGGCCGATGTAGAAGTCGACGTTTTCAGGGAAGCTGTCTCTCATGATGAACAGTGTAGGTGGTTTGGAATAAGTGAGGATGACTCCCTAAGTATGATGACCGCACACGCCATGTTAGTTGTATTTTTACAAAAGCAGTCCCCTCCTTACTGTTCATAAGAGTGATATGTATAGTGAGGGTTACCTGTGAGGGCGCTGCAAGGGTCCTTGCAAGGTTTCTGTGAGATGTTGTTGTGACGGTTAGTGCGGAGTTCTTGTGAAGTTTCGTGGGGCGGCTCTTAAGAAAGGGATATGCTGAGCGTTGTTGTACCGTGCGATGTTTTGGAAAAATGTCGGTTAAGTGATGCAGTGGTTGTTCGAGTTTATGTCTTTTTTATACCAGGTGCGTTCCCCATCTCGACGTCTAACATGTGATTAGCAATGATCAGGATGGTGCTGGAAAATAAGAAGGGCGACAGAAAGAAAGAATAATAGGGGTGCATAAATAAATCAGGAAGAAAGAAAGAAAAATAGGGGTGCATAAACAAATCAGGAAGAAAGAAAGAAAAATAGGGGTGCATAAACAAATCAGGAGACAGACAGAAAATAAAAAGAATGCAAAAATGATCCAGATGATGTTGGTAAGAATGATGGTCCTAGTAAGAAGGGGCGGCAGAAAGAAAAAAAGTGAGGAGAGGAGTGAGAAATATGACTGTCCAGAGAATCAATGAGAACAAGAGAGGGATCTTTAATTGTTGTGCATTTCTGCATTTCAGAAAAAAATATAAATTCGTCTTGCTAAGTGGGGTATATAATTTTTTTCAGATTGGTTAAACTTAATTTATAAACTTAATTTTGAATCTATGGTACCCAGAATAATTTATATCCTGAAGCTGCATAATTCTGTTATTGCGCGCCGAAATTCTTTTACTGCATGTATTTGCTTATGCTAACCAAAAAAAATTCTATGGCGTCACCTTATGCTGACGTAGTTGGTGCGTTTTAAATGCTCTAACGCTTATGTATCAATAAAGGAAATCGTGCATGACTTTTTGCCTGTTCGGATATATTCACTACTCACTTCTTTTATTTGAGTGATGTGGATGAAAGTTGTGAGTATTCTGGATTGAAAGAGCTTGTGGTTGATCCTTAAGGTGCGAGGTGGAGTTGCCAGGTTGGAATTAAATTTGATGGCAACGAGTGTAAAGGATTAGAAAGGGGTGGAGACATAACGGGTGACATTACAGCGGGCGTTTGAAACTTACACTTTTTCAGAGTTCGATCTTGGGTTTGGAGCGATCGACGACCTCAAGTGGTTGACCTTCTCTCTCGATGTACTCACAATTTTCAATAACAAACTTCTTCAGCCCCTCATTTCGGTCAGCAATTGAATCCGATCGGTAAATTGAATTCCAAATATGCAACAGGTTTATGCTCGGTTAAGTGCATTATGATGTCATCAGCGCTTCGCCCATCTTTCTACGACTTTCAAGAACACTGTTGCTATCTATCCAGCCAGTTTATATAAACCCCATCCACACGTAGAACTAGACAGCAGCATTGATACGAATAAAGCCTCCTTTCCACCCTAGATCCACTTCCACCTGATTTGACCGTTTGCATTGGTAGCAAAGGTGCCTTTCGATCCACCCCAGGCACCTCAGACACCCCAGACACCCCAGACGCCCCCAGACACCCCCAGACACTGCAACAGCAGCAGAGTCAAGGGGTCAAGGGCAGTGGTCAAGTAGGAATGCGTAGAAATGAATGCTGTTTAATGATCGTAAGTAGGGT
Organism: Gamsiella multidivaricata; assembly: GCF_025024155.1. Taxonomy (NCBI): domain Eukaryota; kingdom Fungi; phylum Mortierellomycota; class Mortierellomycetes; order Mortierellales; family Mortierellaceae; genus Gamsiella; species Gamsiella multidivaricata. The sequence continues at coordinate 73,364 of NW_026251835.1, forward strand.
CTATATATACATGTCTGGGGCCTATTGTATAGTGTCGTAGTGGTGTTGTCATGATGCCGGGCTCCCATCCTGGCTCTGTGTGTCGTAACCGTGAAGCTTGGTAACCGAGTGGTAATCCTGTTGCACCTTCCCATTTTAAAAAAAATCACACTCCATGGCTGCGCTTGTATTGTCGTAAGAGCCGAGTGCAATGCGTAAGGTTGCTCTCCGGTTCCCATGTCGAATCCTCCCTGGGGTATCCATGCCATTGGATTAAGTATTCCGTCCTATTGTTTCGCTGTCGATGGTCCAAGATAGTCTCTGCTTCGTATTCCTCCTCTCCGTCAATAATCTCTGGTGGTGGTCGAGCCGGTGCACGTTGTCCAAGGCCTTCAGGTGATGGTTTGTATTCACGGAAGCGATCGACGTGGAAGACATCGTGGATCTTCATAGTGGGTGGCAGCTCAACGCGAAAAGAAACTGGTGAGTGCTGCTCCAGGATTGTATAGGGGCCAATAAATCGATCTTGCAGCTTTTTGGTCGGGCGATTGCGATCCGCTGCAACAGTGATGTCTTCTGCATTGAGTAGCACTTTGTCTCCAATTTTAAAATCGTGATCTCGTCGACGGGTATCTGCGTTCCGTGCCTGGCGTTCCTGTGCTGCAGCAATTGCCTCCTGTGCAACAATCAATGCGGAACTCTGTGACTCCATGAACTCGGTAACACTGGGGTTGGGGCTGCTTTGGGTATGGAGAAGTGAGGCCGGGACTCGAGGATGGAATCCGTTGTTCAAAAAAAATGGTGAGTGACCAGTGGTGGCATTAATCGAATTATTATATGCGAACTCTGCGGCTGATAGAAGTAAATCCCAATTTGTTTGTCGCTGATCCACGAACGCGCGCAAAATAGATTCCAAAGTTCGATTGGCGCGTTCCGTTTGTCCATCGGTCTGAGGGTGGAAGGCAGTTGACATCGCTAGCTTGACATCCATGAGGCGGTGCAACTCTTTCCAGAAGCGGCTTGTGAACTTGGAGTCGCGGTCGGAGACGATGGTGGTGGGCATGCCATGGAGTCTGAAGACGTTATGAAAAAATTGGCGCGCCACGTCTGATGCTGTATCCTTTGTGCTGCTGGGGGCGAAATGGACTTGCTTTGATAGCTTGTCCACAAAAACGGTGATGGAGTCATGGCCACGAGGTGTCTTGGGTAATTGCACAATGAAGTCCATGGTCACTGTCTCCCAGCGCTGTGCTGGTATTTCCAGAGACTGAAGTAATCCTGCAGGTCGTTGCTGGCTTGGCTTGCTGCGCTGGCAGCTCTCGCATGTCTGCACATAGAGTCGAGTATCGTGGGTAATCTTGGGCCAGTATACAATGCGTCGAAGGGCATGGTACGTCTTGTCAAAACCGAGATGGCCGGCAATAGCAGAATCGTGGGCGTCGTGTAGAAGAAGCAAACGAATGTCAGACTTCTGAGGGATGCAAACAAGAGTGTTGCCACGACGAGAAACGTAGAGCAATTTATCAATTAAAGAATAACGTGGGGGTGGACTTCCCTCGAGGCAGCTTTTGTAGATAGGACCGAGACTAGGGTCATCGAGGTAGCTATCCACTAGGCGCTGCCTTAAGCCTGGGTCAATGCGGATGTCCAAATTGTTGACTTCAACTGGTGGTGATTCTTCTTGGTGGTCAGGCCGACGTGAGAGAGCGTCCGCGACGACGTTGTCCGCGCCACGCTTGTACTTGAAATCGAAACTGTATTCTTGCAGGAGCTCCATCCAGCGCGCCTGTCGTCGGGTGAGCTTTGGTTGGGTTGGAAAATGTCTGAGCGTCGCATGATCTGTGTACACAATAAAATGCGTGCCATCTAGGTAATAGCGCCATTGCTTGAGGGCATGAACTACAGCGAGCAACTCCTGCTCGTGGGTTGGGTAATTCCGTTCGGCTGAGTTGAACTTCCGCGATGTGAATGCTACTGGTCGAGACTCGCCGTGCTCATCCGTCTGAAATAAAACTGCGCCGAGCGCGAATCCTGAAGCATCTGTCTCTACAGTCGTTGGCAGATCGGGGTCGAAAATCCTGAGGACTGGAGCCTTGCTGATTGCTTCCTTGAGGGCGGTGAAGGCGTGCTCCTTGTCCTGGTCCCAAGAAAATTCAACGCCTTCACCTAGCAGTGCGGTCAAAGGTAGAGCGATGTCAGCAAAATTACGGATGTACTGATGGTAAAACTGAGCGAGGCCAATAAACTGCTGGACATCTCTCTGCTTGGTGGGGCGCGGCCACTCGCGGATGGCTCTAACATGACCGGCGGACGTGTGGATGCCGTCTTTGGAGACGACGTGGCCGAGGAACTCGGTCTCTTCTTGCATGAAGGAGCATTTGCTCAGCTTCGCGTAAAGACCATTCTTGCGGAGTAGCGAAAGGACGCTTCGGATGTGGGACAGGTGCTCAGCTTTGGTTTTGGAATAAATAAGAATGTCGTCGAGGTAGACAACAACCCATTTGTCCAATACGGGATCAAGGACATTGAACATCATGTTCGAAAAAGCAGCAGGTGCATTAGTTAAACCAAAAGGAACGACATTGAACTCGAAGTGGCCATATCGACAACGGAACGCGGTCTTGTGAGTGTGTGGTTCGAAGATGCGTTGCTGATGGTATCCAGATAATAGGTCGAGTGCAAACGGTCAAATCAGGTGGAAGTGGATCTAGGGTGGAAAGGAGGCTTTATTCGTATCAATGCTGCTGTCTAGTTCTACGTGTGGATGGGGTTTATATAAACTGGCTGGATAGATAGCAACAGTGTTCTTGAAAGTCGTAGAAAGATGGGCGAAGCGCTGATGACATCATAATGCACTTAACCGAGCATAAACCTGTTGCATCCTTCCCGTTTTGAAAAAAAAAAGTCTACTTTTTGTTATTGAT